>NC_068324.1:6513430-6790930 GCF_025860055.1 Xyrauchen texanus
CTCAAAATAAATGTGATAATTTCCAGGATATACATTAACTACTTACATTTCTAAATGATTCTTTGTGGAAATCAGTATTATGCCGCAAACACTGTCTACTGAGTTTAACTTGTATTGAACTCGCAATTTTCCTTTAAAAGTGAAAAACTTCAAAGAAATAGCTGTGGCTAGTTACAACATCCAAAATTGCATTTTCATTCATAAAAATATCTGAATCTTAACATAAAATCTTGATGTTAACTACAACTCTCTTGCCCCTGTCCATTTGTCAACTCTCCTTATGTAATTGCACCTACAAGAAAAGTTTCCCAGTGTGGGGCGGCTCAGGCGAAAACAGTCTTTCATTGGGTTGCTATAAAGCTGCTTCCTTTCTCTCTGACTGTTATTGTTTTTGTTTAGTTTTTTCTGTTGTTTTGTTTTGGAATCTCAAGGGTCAGCAGTATTTTGTCCAGGTCACTGATTGTATGAGGTTTGGAGTGAGTCCTATCGATTGAAACCTCTGCCACTTTAAAGTGTTTTAACCACAAACTCACAAACTGCCTACGGACTGCAAAGGCCAAAGCTTCTGTCCCTGTGAAGATAAAATGTGAGCGAACATGAAAAAAGGGACTGTATGTTATCTGAATTCTATATATTTATTTTCAGTGAGGAAGGCCTCATAATATAGATAGGCAGTGTCATTCTGGAGAGAGAATCTTTTTGAGGGCTTCAAGTGATTTCCTTTCAAGGTGGAGAGTGCTGTTTTTCCGTTCAGTATTTGATTATTGTAGGCAGCCTGAAAGGTCTCCTGGAGGCTGCCGAGACAGTTCAAATATTTATTCATTTACGCTTGCATTTATTTCTCATTTATTTTATGTTTATTTATTTGTGTGTTTTTGGGTGAACACACAAGAGCAAACAACTTCATAGTTCATCCTTGTTTTTAAAGGTCACTTTTACACTTGCATGTGGTTCTTTGTATTAAAAGGCTATGTTGATATAGAGGAACACCGTTGTTTGAAAGTTTTGTTTTGAATGTTTTATAAATTATACATTTTATAACAAGAAGTTGAGCATTAGAGTGATTTTACAATGGAAAATGGATGTTCTTTATGCCTGAATTCCTCTTAACCATGATGAAATCACCTTAAAGCTTTGCTTTTTGTTGCTTTTTTTTTTTTTTTTTGGAAAAAGAAACATGATTAAAATACACCAATGATAACTTTATTGGGTAAAAAAATATTCGTGCAGGGAACTCAGCTCCTTAGCCTAATGTGGTTGGTCACTGTTGCCAAACAATGTATCAACTTGGTATATCATTATCCTCAACAACCATTTTAGGGTCATGAAAATAGATTTTTTTTTTTTTATCTTCCCTGAGGTCACTGATAATGTCAGTAAAGATTTTTGCACCAAAACTTTCATAGTTTAATAATAAATGATCTTTCTCCACCCTGTCAGCGACCCTCTGTCTAAAACACTCGGTTTTGTCCACAGTATCTCCTTTATACTTCAATGTAAACGCCCACTGTTCTGATTGGCTAACATCGTGCAGCTCTTCAAACTCAGTCATATTTTAAAGGGTAACTAAACACCTGCTCAGAGTCTGACTCCACCCACTAGAAATATTTGAAAATGCTGGAAAAGTGGGCAGACCCCGGCGGGGATAGAGGGAACGAACCGAGTGCGGGGCTGAGCGGGGTGGCGGGGGGGGGCACCTGAGACTCGTAGTGACGGATTAATTGACAGCTGCTGTCAGACTCTATGTTATTATTATTCCTCACACGGTCGCAAGACAACATGTACATGAATCTGGTGTGGTGAGCTGGAACCTGCTTATGTCAGCTGTCACCACTTACATCACGAAGTACCGCAACAGCCAATAGGAAAATTCAACTGCAGTAGCCACCGTTCAACCTGAAGAGGGCAGCACTCAGACGTTTTTACACCATATATTGTAGAATTAAAACACTTTATACACAAATGTCAAAACAATTACTTGAATCAATGACCAGTACTAATAAAGCCCCATGCTTACAGATCATTAACTAAAAAAAGTTGGTTTAGGGTTTAGTTACCCTTTAAACTTAATTGGAAGTGAATAAAAAAGCTCTCCACCACATTATAAAACTAATATATATAAATGCTAATATATAAATGCATACATATAAATGCTATTTGCAAATAGCATTTTATACAGCATCACTTTATAAAAGTTTTCATTCATAATAACACTGGTTTGAACTCTATCACCCCCCACACACACACACACACACACCCCCACACACACACACTCACACACACAAAAAGGTGTCCTCATTTTGGAAAAACAGATTATGGTCAGCCCTAACTCAATGTAAATCTAAGTGCAAATCTAAATCTCTGTAAAACTTCATTTCAGGATTTACACATTATGCATAATCAGTACATTGCATCCGAATATATTAAACTGTTCACTCAAGCACATCAGCACCATAACTATCAAACAGTCATGACATATGAAATATTCATGAATTAAACTGTTTACTCACGATTTTTCTGTAAAGTCCAAGTGTTTTTAACTGCCTCATTCTTCAATAACAGTTCCTTTGCTAAGCTTGAATGATATTATGATGTTCACAAGCTGTCTACGCTGATTTGAGCCACACAAACATAGTCCAAAGCACGGGGAAACATGATGCACACATAGGTGCAATGAGGCGCAGATCACCAGAATCGCTTCCAGCTAGTGCTTGTTTACATACACCAACAATTAAAAAAAGCACAGATGGCTGCAAGAACAAGATGCAAAGCAGCTGAATGGAGCCAAACATAGTCTCCATTTCTGACTTGTAACTGACACTGATGGAAGTTTTGAGATCTGAAATTTACAGTATGTTACCTCTTATATGTCTAAATATCAAGAATATCAAGATTTTCCATTTCATGAACCCTTCAATTAATACTTAAAGTAAAAATGAGTTCAGGCTCAAATTGTGCAGTTCTTGGCTGTCATAACAATTCGAGGTAGTTAATGATATCAATGTAACTAACCTCGGCCATCGCTCATGTCATCGACCCTCTCCTTAAATGTTGACCAAAACAGAGAATGATCTGGCAAACTTGCCTCATTATTTTCACATGCAAATGAGCTTTGTGGCAAATGCTTCATTGTCTCCAAAGGTTTGCTGCAGGTTCTCCACTACCAGTGAAGAGCTGCAATCTACTGGCAAACATTTTGCAGCAAATCAATAAAAATAATATGTGGAAATTTTGCAGAAAGTTTTCTGGAAGTTTGTCATAACTTTAGATTTTTTATTTATTTATTTTTTCAAATATAATACGCTAAACATCATATTATCTGCTAAAAACATATGCTGGTGTGAGTGAAAATGCTGCAAACCTGAAAAGAACAAGAATAGGCTTCGGTTAAGATCGGGGCTGGACTGGTAATCTGGCATACCGGGCATTTTCCCGGTGGGCTGACCTACTTTGGGGCCGATCGGGGGCAGACTAGGTGGGTCGGCCGCAAAAAGGACCAAATGGACTGCAATAAAAAAATCAACTGAAATCAACTTTTGGTGCAGTTGCTATGTAAATTCCCGGGGCGAGTTCTCTTCCCAGTCCAGCCCTTGTTAAGGTTAGTGGAACACTTACGCGCTCAGGAAGGTGAATAGAATATCACAGGTGTTAATAAGCATTTACAGTCGAAAATATCCATTATATACAGATCTGTTCTCACTGTGAATTCAGCAACAGCAGGTCGAAAGTTGTGCTGCTGAAATCGGTCTGTGCTTATCGAAATTGTAATCACTGCCCCCAGTGGTTGAAGCTGGAAGACTTGTTGAACGTATGTACACGATTGAGCTTCAGTTTCTGGGTGAAACACCGAACTCTAAAGCTAACCATCATTTGAGTAGAAATATAATGTTTGAGTGAAAATGCAACCTCAGAATCATGCTCACCTTTGTTTATTTATTAACGCAATCACTTCTAGATCACGAGTAGAACCTGTGTCTTGGAGGTTGCTCATGCAATGTGCTATCGGTAATGCTAGAGGGTTTGCACTTGAATTGACAAGACATGAGAGATAATATTTGTCAGTAATTTGGTAAAATGGGATTTCAAGTTACACAAACATTCGGGAGCAACCTTTCGGAAGCAACATGTTGAAGTCCCATGTGATCATGCTGGCTTTAATAATAAACAATTTCTGCAACACATAAATTGGGGATAGCTAAAAATCCTTTGGTTTGCACATTAATCTCTCAATTTAAAATCGCCCAGTCTTCAGGTCATTCCTTGCAAAACACCTATTTTATTTATGGTGCCTCAAATAATTAAAGACCAGCACTTTAAAGCCTCACAATACACATAGGTCACAGACATGACCCTAAACCAAGGGAGATCTCAACTCAACGATCTAAGACTTGACACTCAGGGATCAAGCCCGTGCTCACCACCATCTTCTTCCTCTATTTATAGGTTACACAATTAACCAGATGAGACCTTCATTAGCCTGTGTCCATTCTTTAAGACCTGCCCTGGCTTGATGAACGTGTGGAACAGGTGTTCCTTTTATAATCGCGACACTGTCTGTCAGGCACACAGCTCTGAGATGTTCTTTCTTCACTGAGTCAATCTGTTCTGATTCGAATGGTATAAGATCATTGGAAACTGGCTGTTTTGTGCTTATACTTTGGTCAAAAATATCCAAACAAGTTAAACTGTTGACCATTTTTGTGACTTTGTGACTGCTGTATTGCATAGACACACCATATGAATATTTAAGGGAATAACTGTTGCATGCAATAAAGTGATTTTTAGCTTATGCTGGTTAGCATTGAATCCGTTTATATAGTATTGTAAGCAAGAAAACTGTGCATGACAAGCCAATTCATGGGGACTTTAAAAGTGATTGTTACTCACAAACTTCAGCAATGTGTGCATGGCCTACATGCCCTGATTAGATTTCATAATTAATTTAGGGTGACTTTTACCACTGTCTTGGTCACCACATGCCTCAGAGGAGTCTATTAATTTCTTAGCAAAACACTAACTGACCTTCTCTGATGATGAAATATTTCATGTTTACATTAGCAATATCTAAAGCATAACCAAGCATAAACTAAATCACATACAAACTATGTTTAAAAAAAAGCCCCTCTGGCTAATACACAAGGCTCTGGCTGAGAGATGTGATGTTAATGAGCATGACAGCGACAGGCTTCAGTGCACCAGTGTGTATACGAATCTCCCCGCAGTCCCAGTAATGCAGAATCATCACTTCTCTCATCTGATATGAGGAACTGCGAGCTTCCATTAGTCCATACGGCTGTGCTGAGCAAGCTCTATGTGTTTCACATTATGTAATTGTACAGAATCTTTTAGCACAATACACTTACTATTGTCACATCTCTCTCCTGTTGTCGCTAAATGCGGCTGCAGCCAAGATGCCTCCATTTATGGCCTGAAAATCGAGTAAAACAAATGTCCCATTCAGCATATTTATTTTTTATATTTGCATATATATAAACAGTTTATAGTATATACTGTCCAACATGTATAAAAATGTCTTTAATTTTTCTTGCCTCTGTAGTAATTTTTGTAATAAGTCTTTTGTTATGTTTTGAACATTTTAAAATGTAGACAAATTGCAGATTCAAATTGGAAATATATTTCTTTCAACCATCACGTTAACTTGATTTGTAATACCTGATGAAGGTTGCATGACCGAAATGTTGTATTAATTCAATCGTTTTTTCGCAAGCAGCAGCAGTGTGCGGGATATGTTTCTTGTTTATTAACCATTCTGTTAACAATATACAGTATATGTACCTTGTCACACTTGTGGTGTTCCCGGTCAAAAATGACTGGCCTATTAAAATGTGCTTATAAATCTCTGATTATGCCATATTCATCAAATATTGGGTTAAATATTTTTGTCAACTTGTTTTCTTTCAATTTTGTATTTCTTTTTGGAACTTATTGATCGTATGGCTCATTGACCTGAGCTTATGCACCTCAGTTTTTGACGCATTATTTGTGGATAATTTTGGCAAAATTAAATAAAATATGAAAACAATATGTACAACTTATCAGACTAGTGTGCTTTAATGTTTAACCAGGAATTTGTTTTGAAATGGTTTTATTTGGTACAAAAAAGCACAAAATCACACTTGTGGTGTTCGACCGGCCATTGAAAATGAATGGGTGAGATAAAAAATTATAGGAAAAATGTTGTGTTCAGGAGCATGTTCATTATGATCATGTTCATTTATGCACATGTGTGCTTGCAAACATAAAGGCCTTGGACCTGTGCACATGCACATACTCACTAACACACACACACACACACACACACACGCACACGCACACACATACACACACATGCTCACATACAAGCACAAACTCTTTTGAGTGTTACATGCTTTCTTTTTTCACAGAGATTAACTTTATCCTAACATCAACTCCATC
Organism: Xyrauchen texanus; assembly: GCF_025860055.1. Classification (NCBI taxonomy): domain Eukaryota; kingdom Metazoa; phylum Chordata; class Actinopteri; order Cypriniformes; family Catostomidae; genus Xyrauchen; species Xyrauchen texanus. The sequence goes on from NC_068324.1 coordinate 6,519,866, forward strand.
CAACATCTATTCAACCATCCAACATTACCACAACACACACAAACACAAACATGCAATCTAACACACACACAGATGCACACACACACACAAACAAACAAACAAACACATGCTCACGTACACGCACAAACTCTTTGAGCATTACATGCTTTCTAACATGTTCATGTTCAAATATGTGTAAGTGTGCTTGCAAACATAAAGGCCTCGGATCTGTGCATACACGTATACTTGCACACTTACACACACACAAACACACACATGGTCATGTACGCACAAAAACTCTTTTGAGTATACATTCTTTCTTATACGTTCATGTTCACATATGTGCATGCGTGCTTGTAAATATAAAGGCCTCGGATCTGTGCACGTGCACATGAATACACACATGTGACTGCACACACAAACACACACACACGTGTGTGCAAACATAAACACATAAATACTCTCGTACACGCACAAAGTCTTTGAGTATTACATTATTTCTTACAAGTTAATGTTCGCATATATGCTTGTGCGCTTACAAACATAAAGGCCATGGATCTGAGCATGTACACATACACACACACACACACACACACACACACACACACACATGCTCACGAGTTTGACATTCTTTCTTATATGTTCGTAGTTTAACTATTTTAGAAGAGTAGTTTCAGTTTAAAACACTGGACCAAACAAGGGTTTGGGAGCCACATACTGATCACGGTAACTGTGTAATGAATGTAAAAACAAGAATCTCCCATTACATGCTCATCAAAGGGCAATAAGGGTCAGAGAAGACCAAGAAAGAAACACAAACCGTGTACGAAGGAGTGAACAACATTGAAAATTTTAATCAGTACCAATTAGGAGCTGTGAGGCACCCAATTTCTCAGGCCTTTGAGGAAGTGAGATACTCAGAGCAAAAGACGATGTTTTGATGTCATTACATTAAAAGGCAGATCTCAAAGGCATAAGAAATGGTAGTTTATGAAGTAGCCTGGAGGCATTTTTTTTTTTTATCTGACCTCCTTGGGCATCTCAAATTGCATAGCAAATCAATTATTTTCATCCCTTCCTGCTGGGTGTGTGGATTTGCTTTAATTATGAGCCTTGTTTATTTCTAGCTGGTGTTTTAAGAGATTTGTTTGAAAGCCTTGTGCAAAGTAAAGTCAATGCATATTTTTAAGATATCACGTTCATTTGCAGAGTGAATTGAATTATGGTTAGTTTTAGATTAACGTCAAGTTTAAAGGGAATATGTATGAAAAATAAAGTTATTACTCTCCCACAGTTTTGCTACTCCACTCAATATCTTGGCCTTACAAAGACATTTCTATTCAGTTTTTAAGAAAAACCTGTAAATAAAATTGATTAAAGGTAACAAATGAGATCTCTTTTATATCTCATTTGTGTCTTCTAGACAGTAATTAGATAACACGGAGAGCAAATGGACAATTCTGCTTCATTCTGCTACTAATCAACAATTAAATCTCAACAAAGTCTCAAATTGTGCTCAGATTTGCCAGGACACCAATGTCTGCCATCTCACCCATAGGTAAGAAAAATCTCAAATGACATCTCTTAGATACATCAATTGTTTCTCTGATCAATATTATTTATCACATTATACCTTTTGCACACACATTGCCGTCCCCAAATGTACAATTGACAAATCAATCAGCCAATGAGGAAATGTAGCTGTTATTGTGTCAAAGTGATGCAATGATGTTAATTTTGTCAGCTATTTTTTTTTTTTTTTTTTTTATTAAATTAGTCCGTTGTCAAATGTCCTTGTTAGTTTTATCATATTCAGTCAACCTTATCTTGTTTTTAATTTTTTTGTCAAGTTTGTTGACTAAAAGTCTGGGCATTTTAGCCTTATCTTAGTCAAAGAAAACCCTCAGTATTTTAGTTTAGTTTTAGTCAATAACTGTTGACATTTTAGTCATATTTTAGACACATTCAGACAGATGCAACATCAAGAAACCCAAGTTTTGCACTATAAGTAAATCATTGCTATGATTTTAACTTAATGACACAAACCCTGAGTATCAAGAAAAAGAAAACTCTACACAATCAATACTAGGTGGTTTTATACTCACAAAGTACTTTACGCAGGTTATGCAGGCAAATAACTGCAGACACACTTTTTTGAGGTATGTTTTTATAGGCAATTCGTTTTTAATAACATACTTAAATTCATTTTGATGTCATATAAAATGTATTTTGATGGTAATGTGAAGGACCAATAAACACATCATTGTCACCAATTACATGCCAAAATACAAAATCACTGGTGAATACTCAATCCTACATTACCTTTCCCACTCATTTTCAGCTCCTTCACAACAATTTGCTACCCTATTAGCTTAATGCGTTTGGTTTAGCCATAAAACACAGCCTACATAATGTAACACCTCCGCCTTGTCTTAATATAGCTTATTAAGTTGTCTAATATAGTAGTCACTAGTTGTCTTAATATAGCTTAAAAAAACAACAACCTAACATAACCACCCAATTTCTTTGTGGTTAGCCTTCATGTCATCTTCTCTTTTTCCCAAGTCCAACTGATGCTGTTATTATTTAACAAGCATTAGCTTTATGTAAACTTCTTGATAGGTACTACTGTGCTTGCTTAGTCCTGATATGCCACATGCAGCACAGGAAAGGAAAGTGCTGCTCACTTGTCTCGTGTTAGTCATAGTAAAACATTTTCATTAATGAAATGAACAATACACTAGTTAGGTCGAGACATTTCACAGCTGGGCACACATGCACTCCTATATACACACACACATGCTACAGGCAGGTTCACACATCACCCTAAAAAAAGGGCAAATCTGGCAATCCAGTTGAGAAAGTCGATTTTTTGTTTTAATAGCGCAGTGTGATCGGTGTTTAAATGTATTTGACGCATATTTTTAAGTCGTTAAGTATTGATTGTGCTTACTTTGTTAGTTCTGTGCAAACAAACTGCCTCTTCAAATATTTTCTTGGCTTCTAACATTTAAAGAACAATTCTAACTTACTGTATATATAAAGTATACAGTATATATATTGTTTGTGCAGTTACTTCAACTAAAACTGCTTTCCAAGACAAAACTTCTTATTACCAGTAAGAGTATTGTGGCAGCGGGGGCGTGGTCAAGCGCCCGTCCGGGAGAGGAAAGCGGTAAGGGCGCTTACACCTGAGCTAAATTATGCCTAACACCTGTCTCTAATTCCAGTGAGCACGAGGAGAGCGGCATAAAAGCAGACACCGAGCCTCCAGTCGGGAGGAGATGACAAGCCAACTCAGTGCGCTTGATCACTATTGTGTATTGGAAAAAGAGAATTAAAAGCTTACCTGTTGCTGAACACCTGTTCCCTGTCCTCCTTCTTGTGGGAAACGTTACAAGTATATATTGGTCTAGGCACAATGTTGTGTATCCAATCCACATTTTGCTTACAAGGAATATATAACAAAAAAGCAAGAAAAGACAATCACTTAAAAGCTAAAGTATCACATTATGTGCTGTTTTGCATAAGATAACTTCTTGTCTGCAATCTACCATGAACAGAGGAGCAAGAGTTTACCTCCACATTCATTTTCAAAACTATTTCTGTTATTACGCTGTCAATCACCACGGTGTCATGGGTTTTGTGATACACCGAGCTGTACTGTGCATTAAATATCATAACTCAGTGAGATAGCTGTCAGATCCCTAATTGCATTAAGAGTGTATGAATATTTCCACTAACAACCTAATCAACACAACTGTATCACCGTCCCACTGAGGATAGACGGGCATAGAGGAGGAGATGAATTCCATGTTTTGGGTGAAAACAGAGCCTGTTTACACAGAGAGTGAACATTGTGATGTGACAAAACTACAACTGATTTCTTATAATCAATGTGAAACAGCTTAGCTGTTGTTAATGACTGTTTGCTTGCTTCATTATAAAAACAATGAAACTGTGACGAGATATTGAAAACCAAAAATACAATTTATTTTTTTTACTTGGCTACATAGGCAACATTTAAGGCATCATATGCGCAATCCCAATGAAAATTGTCTTCTAAATGTAAGGCAGCATGATTATGATCATTTTAGGGACTGTTCACTACAGAACACGTTTTTGGGCTGGTCTGTGCATACTTTGTTGTTGTTTTTCTATGTAAACATCCACGATATGGATGTTTTTGACCATTGTGTGTGTTTTCAGCATTGTGTTTTTAAGTTTAAAAAACATGTCTCAAGACATTTGCTCTCTGTTTGTGTTGCATTTAGCATGTTTAAAGGCAAGAGTCTGTTTGGCCTGAATGGCCCCTAAAATACCTTCCATCCATCCCCATATATCCATCCATCCATCTTCTATAATCACTTGTCCTATGCAGAGAGTGCTGAAGCTGTCTTGGGCCAAAGACAGGTAAACACCTTGAACAGGTGTCCAGTCCATCACTGGTCTAACTCACACAGACATACACATTCCCAATTAGCAACATGTTAAAAGACTAAGCACTGTGTTGTAACTGGTATGCCTTCAGAGATTTCCTGATCTCTCTGACATCTGAACAGATTTAGAATTTTGTTTTGTGGGAATATGAACTTGTGGCTGAGGCTAATTGGCAGAAGTATAGAAATTTTATGAAACCTGAAAACCAAACCTATCTAGATTTTCATTTGAGAAGTTGTTTTTCCTATCTGGCCACAGCTATTTGGGTTTAAATTTTTGACTTGTTAAAATTGTTGCTAATTCAACTTATAAGTCTAACAATTACACTCAAAGTTTTGTCCCATGAGGGTGAGTAAAAGACAGCATAATTTATATTTTTTTGGGCTAACTATCCCTTACAAATACAAGCAAGGAGTTACAAACATTTCATACAATAATGGGTAGCTCTCTGTCCCACATTAGGTGCCACACAATAGACGTGTAACTTTTTTCTTTTGAACTACACAGCAGTTTCAACAGAAAATATTTGGTGGTATCTGGTGGTATAAAATGATCTTGGATTTGGCTCTGTGTAACTGTCCAGGAAATTAGTCCATAGAGTCATTATTCAGCATGAAAATAAAAGATGCTTAAATATGTTTATGCAATGCATTGTTGGTCAGGCTAAAAGCATTGTGTATCAGTATATGGCAGTTATTCAATAAATAGCCTGCTTAAGTGAGCAGCGCGCTGTCCTTCCTCATCAGTAAATGAGAAAATCTTTTGTAGGCCACCACGTCCCATATTAAACTACTTGAAATGTACTCCTCACTGTGCTTGCTTAGACCAATACCAAATCCACCGAGACCAAGACCGAAACCAGATGCACTAAAACCCAATCCCAGACCATGAGAACCCCAAAGAGCCAGACCGACACCATACCCACACAATTTCAAGACCGAAACCAGAAGCACTAAAACCAAGTCCCAGACTATTAGACCTCATATTACCCAGACAGGAACCAGACCCCCCTAAGACCCAGACCAAAACCGTACCCGCTAAGACCCAGTCCAAGATCATGTGTCCCCCTAAGTCCCGATCGATACCAGACCAGCTGAAACACAGACCAACAACAGACCCACTAAAACCCAGTCCCAGGCAATGAAATCTTCGAAGACGCAGCATGATAACAATACCAATATCAATTTAAGACCTATATCAGACCCACTTAGACCCAGACCAATACCAGACTCACAGACCTTCTAAGAGCAATATAATATGCAATAAGCCCAGTCCCAGACCATGAGACCCGCTAAAACCCAGACTGATACTAGACCGTCTAAGACCCAGATCAATTCCTGGTTTTCTAAGACTAAGACCAATACCATCCCAATACTAGATGCACCAAGACCAATACTATCCGCTCTTAGACCCAGACCAATGCCAGACCCGTTAAGATCCAGACATAGACCACAAGACCCCCTTAGACCCAGACTAAGACCAGACCCACTGAGACAAATACCACACCCACTAAGACCCAGCCCCAGAGCATGAGATACCCTATGACACAGACCAATTCCACATTCCCTAAAACTGAAACCAATACCAGGCACACTAAGACCAATACCAGACACCCTAAGACCCAGACCATTACCAGACCTGTTGAGACAAATACCAGACCTGCTAAGACCAGTATGAGAACTGCTAAAACCAGGACCAATTCCAGGCTCCCTAAGACACAGACCAATAGTAGACCCACTTTGTCTCAGACCAATGCCAAATGCACTATGGCTTAGACCAAGACTAGACCCTTTGAGACCTAGATCCAGATCAGTATCTGTGAAGAACTAGATTGTTTCTATTGGTGGCAACTGATCACAGCATAATCTTACTTTCCATTTTAATATGCTACAGTTTCTATTGGTGACAACTGATCCATGATGCCCAACAAATGAGGACCACAAGAATGTAATCATGAAAGAAAAGTCTGTCAGGATATTTCCAAGTTACTCACCACTGATGAAGTCAGAGTGACAAAATGCTGGATTGTGGGTTATTTTATTCAGTGCCAGTGCTCACAAATGTCACACAATTTCCTGTTTGACCTTGCAATTTCCTCGAACATTTTCACGAATATAGCCTCACTTCAATGTACAAATATGAGGAAACAACAAGTTCCAAATCAGTGTTGGTCTCCAGAGAATTTTCTTTATTAAAAACTCCTTCCAAACCTTGTATTTAAATCCAGAGTTTAACCACCCATCTTTTCTTTTAGCCTTAAGACTCGACAGGACAAAAGTTCAGGCCCGCATTGTAGTCAATTGGAATGACTCACTACCATTTTCTTCCCCTCACCTATAGAACAAATCAGACTTGTTGTTTTCTTTGAGTCGTTCCTTGAAGTACAGCCACAAATAAAATCGCTGGGGACTTTGTGATGCTTTCTCCTGTGTGTGTGTGTGTGTATGTGTGTGACAGCGTGAGTCTGTGCGTTTGCCTGTGTTCCCTTATCTACTAGACTGTTACGGCATTCTGCAGCATCATATTTAGGTATCTCTCTCTCGTTCTCTCTTTCCTTACCTCCAAACTCACTATCACTTTCAACCTCCCTCCCTTGTTCACACGCGTTCAGTCACACGTGAGGAGGCACACGACACGGTATGGCTGGAATACAAATAAGCTGTTTAGTCTGAAACCCTTAAAGACGCAATTGTCTTCCGGCAAATTGATCCTCTCTCTCTCTCTCTCTCAGGAACATGGATCGTATTTCCTCATCACCCTCACCTGCTCGTGAACATCTCTAGATTGCTCTGCCACTCAACGGGATTTCAAATGAGGTCATTTTTGACACCACTGCAGACAGAGCACTGGGCTCTAGTTGAAAAGCCAAACCATTGCGGTCAGCATCATATCGCAAGGTTGAAAAGGGCTACAGTTTCATTATTAATGCCTAATGGTATCTGACCCCTTATGATATTGCATATGTAAATAATGCGGCATAGTGTCAGTTCGACTATGCAAAAACCGCTGTAGCTCATTTATATCTGCGCAGGTAAATACAGTATAGCTTTAAGTATATGTGTAATTATACATACTGTTTTTAAGTGTTTTCAAACAACCTTTGGCAACACCCTTCAAGGCCGGACAAGAAGCGTAATGCTGCGTCGCAGCTAGGACACGGCACAGGTATCAAACCCAGGGCACGGCGATGCGGTTTAGGTGGCAGACAGAACACACAAATGTAATTAAGTTTTTTCCCTTCTTCAAGAATGAACAATGATAGAGTAAATATTCAATGTCCTTTGGTAATAATTTGAGTCAAATTTAATAGAAAATATGCGAGTTGCTCTATGTGGTGTGGCAGAAATTCTAGCAGCCTCTGGATTCGTAGCTGGGTGCTGTATACAGACACGAGCAGCAGCAGCGGTGTGTGTACCTTCATTGAAAACAGTTGTTTCGAATTTTAGGGCGTGCCATATCTTCTGCCAGATGCGTCGGGTGTGCAGCCCCCTTTAGACTCATCACACCCTTTCGCACTCTATGATTCTCTATGAACAAATAGGCGATACTAAATAAAATTTGATAATCGTTTAACATTGTAATAACCAAGACCAATATAACATAAACACACTGGACAGAAAACATTGGAGAGGAATCTGGTCAATTGTAATTGCCAGTAATTCCCAGACTGAACAGTAGCTGGGTGTGTGGTGATGGGCATCCAGCACATGAGATATTATTTCCATGCAGTCTCTGGTTTTTGTAAATGATTATTGACAGTTCTGTAGCTGTAGGCCTAATTACTGAAGAGCTGTATCTTCTATCATCTTCACCTGCCATTAATCTGCTTTCTGCCTCATTATATGATTGGAATCAACATGAGATTATTAAAACACACTCGATTATGATTGGAAGTAAAATATATGCACAAGATAATGTTTATTTTATAATGTTTCCTATACTGTATTTAGGCGCTAATGCTAACGGCTAATGCTATTTGTGGCCAGAATCACAAGACATGGCTTTTAAAAAGGATTCATATAATGATTCTTATGACTAAGAGTTTTCAAGTTATTATCCTCAAATTTGAAATAGAACATTATCAGACTTGAGGATTCGCTCCATTATGTTTTTATGCATCAACAAGGTCAGTGTCATATATTATTTCATATAAATAATCACTTAAAAAAATAATAATTGCTGATTGCTTTAAAACAAAAATTGGAGCTTTTCTTTAAAAAAATGTCATGGCTTTTTATAGATTTTTACTTTTTAACAAAAAACATCCAAATGTCTCCATTTAAAAGAGTTTTTCCTCCATTAAAAACTGAGCATTTCGAAAACGCTCTTCATTACTATGGAAAGAAATTACATTAGGGAACTGAAGTGTGGATGTTTCCCCAAAATGGCTGGTTAAATTATTTGAGATATACAAAACAGAAAGCAAACATTCCAAATATTATAACAGCCAAAAATTCTCCAGAACAAAAGTTAATTGATATGGAAAGCAAGATGTACCGTGACTCTTATTTGACAAAGCCATATTTAACAAATCTCCCCACACATGAAGGAAAAGGTTGGTTTGAAATAAGAAGAGGAAGTACAAATATCATGACTGGGAGACAGACAAGAATGAAGGAGATTGTGTTTTAGAGAGATCGACCTCCACATTTGAACTTTTATTTCTGTCTTATATAATTTCACATATCATTAAGGTTCAGATGAATCGGCCATCAGCATCTAGTTCCTCAAGTGATTGTCTTATCGTGTAACTGTGATGGCCAGGCGCCAAATACGTTGATCCATCTTTAGTCTTTTCTTATCGCAGCGATGTGTTGTCATCCTGCAAATGTTAAAAAATAAATAAATAAATAATACTCTCATTCTCTCTCCCAATCTATCTCTCTCATTCACCTTGCCTGTCTCTTTTCAAGCAGAAAATCGTTAAGCCGACATGGACTGCTAAGTTGTTGAGAAGGTTATCGGTATCTGAGTGATAAAATGCATTGAGCCTTCTTTACTTGATAGGTCAACTGACTCAATTTGTTTTCTCTTAAGAGCATGTAGATGTCATGTTCTTTAACAATTTGGATTAACTAGAAGGCCCAATGCGTCAAACCATTGCATCACATCATTATGAAGACTTTCACTAAAGTCTGTCATTTTTGCTTTGTTGGGATATTCAAAAATGTGCCTAAAAAGCTTTCTTCTTATGTTATTCAATATACTTGGCAAATGAAGAATTAGATGCAGCGTCCAACATCCTGTCTTGCTCAACCATGAAACATACGTCCACAAACAAAATTGTAGGGACTTTTTGATTCTTTCTCCTGTGTGTGTGTGTGTGTGTGTGTGTGTGTGTGTGTGTGTGTGTGTGTGTGTGTGTGTGTGTGTGTGTGTGTGTGTGTGTGTGTGTGTGTGTGCGCGCGCATGTGTGTGAGCGTGTATTTATCACTTTGAGGGGACCAAATGTCCCCATAAGGATAGTACAACCTGAAATGTTTGACCTTGTGGGGACATTTTGTCAGTCCCCATGAGGAAAACGGCTTATAAATCATACTGTAAAGCAGTTAAATGGAAAGCAGGAGACGAGAACCGGCTTGGCGATATAAATAATAGTTTTAATGATAAACTTAAACAAAAGAAAAAACTATAAAAATAATAACACACATGATGGACATCTCCGTAAACGATCTCTCTCTCGTCGCACCACCGTCTGCAGTCGGCCTTTATCCCTCTCTGAGTCTTAATTAAAGGTGTGTATAATCACGGCCCGGCCCCGCCCTCCGCCCTCCGCCCTGTCACACATACTAAATTATCTTTTTTTTAAATGTAAAAATGCAGAAAGTTTTCAGTGAGGGTTAGATTTAGGGATAGTGTTAGGTTTAGGGAATAGAATATATAGTTTGTACTGTATAAAAACCATTATGTCTATGGAAAGTCCCCATAAAACACATACATACATAAAATACTTGTTTTTTATTTCCTGGGGTCTGTAGCTGCACACTGTTTGATTGACAGGCAGCTAATATTTGTGCACTTTTCATGCTCTGAGAGCACTAATGCGGGCACGCGCCTAAACGGTCAAATACACTTCATAATTCCACCAATGCCCGTCTTGGTGGGGCATTAATGTAAACACAGTCGCAGTTTATATCTAAAGTGAGCATAAACAGTGGGACAAAAAGCGGATTTGTATCAAAATGTCAGACTTGAAGTGTACATATAACCTAATAGAGTAATGTCTAGTATGTCATATAAGGGCTATTAATCAAACCATAATAACAAGGAAATTAGAAAAGCACTCACTACTTTTGGCTGATTAACTTGAGTAGCTTTAAAAGTATTGATGTAATATAATAAAACAGTGGTATTTTTAATAATACTATTTTTTAATTATATTGTTTGTTTTTTTTAATAATGTCAACCCCTGATGTAGAGGGTGTTTTAATTTAATAAATTACCAGGAAAGTAGAGATGATAAAATTATTTTTAATTATGCTTATCATTTATCAAGTTTTTTTCTAATGCCTGATAGAAAATTATCAACCTTTTGTAGAGCAATACTCCATGCAGAATATTCCATCAGTTACATATAAACTTCATAAAATTGTGCATCATGTATTAGAATGAGAAAACAACTATTAATTTGCTTTTTAAAAGATACAAGAACTAAATCAATGTGGAAAATGTGCTACTTAAAGAAGTAGTTCACCCAAAAATGAAAATGATCTTATAATTTACTCACCCTCATGCCATTCCAGATGTGTATGACTTTCTCTCTTCAGCAGAACACAGATTCATATTTTTAGAAGAGTATTTCAGCTCTCTAGGTCCATACAATGCAAGTGGAATGGTCCAAAAATCAAATATGAATCTGTTTCTCACACACACCTATCATATCTCTTCTGAAGACATGGATTTAACCACTGGAGTCACATGGATTAGGCTACTTTTATGCTGATTTATGTGATTTTTGAAGATTCAAAATGTTGGTACCCTTTCACTTTTATTGTATGGACCAAAATAGCTGAGATATTCTTCTAAAAATCTTAATTTGTGTTTCCTTGCATTGTTTTGAACATGTTTTATGTGCAACAATATCTCGCTCTGTTGGCATTAAGGGAAATTTAGACCCTACTGTACACATAAACTGATTTTAATGTAAATGTTTCATTCATTATGATTTAAAATGGTGTTCAGTATATTGGAAATAAAAAATTTCTCTTTTCATCATGTTGCCCTTTTATTTAATTTTTTACCAGATTCACGTAGTGTTTACAGTGTCATAGATAAATGATGTATTTGAAAAGTTGGCAGTCAAAAACACCTATAAATATACCTATATTTTTTATTCTTTCTGGGAAACAGCCATAAAACTGACTGTAATTGATGGTATGTATGCTATATTTTGAAATTGCATTTTACAGTGATTATTTTAATGTGGCATAGCTTTCACAACTCAGTACTCAGTACTCTTAATTACTTTTACAGGATCTAGCTACTCTTTTACTCATACTTGAGTAGTTTTTAGGACAGGTACTTTTATTCTACACATGCTAATTTGTTTTGAGATGTAACAGTACTTTTACTTGAGTATGATTTTTCAGTACTCTTTCCACCCCTTATTACTAGGTTGCATAAAAATGTAGCCATTGATGCATTTTAAAGGAATATTCCGGTTGCAATACAAGTTAAGTTCAATCGACATCATTCGTGGCATAATGTTGATTACCATTTTATTTACATGTCCCTCTTTTCTTTTCAATAAAAGTAAAAATATGGATTACAGTGAGACACTTTCAATAGAAGTGAATAAGGCCAATACATAAAGGTTAACATATTCTCTGTTTCTAAAGTTTAACCATTAGACATAAACAATATGTGTTAACAGAATTTCAGTGTGATCAAATCCATACTAACCTTATCTGTTTAAAGTTATGCAATTTCACAACTCAGTTGTCATGACAGCATAATGCTTTAAACGATAAACCCTAAAACAAGAAAACATTGATTTAAATGACTATGTAGCTCAAATAATACACATTCTCATTTTCAGGAAAACAATATAAATACCTTTTATAAAATAAAGTATTAATGTGGTCTTCTACACATTTTATTTTATCACAGTGATGTAGTTTTGAGTGATCTTTTTCCTGGCAGGTTTGGAGGAACTGCCTCTAAAAGGTTTAAATGAAATGCACATGAATGCGAGCCAAAGCAAAGTCTGCCACCTGCCAAGGACGCATGTTCAAGATCCGGCACCAAAAGATTTTTGGCATTGTGATGAAACAACTGATGTGCTTAGAACTTTCATCTGTTGTACAGAAGCTGGCGAACAATCAATCCGATTGTGCGTCTTCCCAAATGTCCTACAAGATTGATCTATTCATTAATCATTGAATTAATTTGGTAAATCTATTATGTATTGATTTGAATTTATTTAGGTAGTCATTTGTTTGCATTGTGCATCATTGTGAATTTTGAATATTTAGCTAACAGCTTTATCTTTGAGATTTAAAAAACATATACCACTCAGAAGATGAGTTGAATTATTATGGCTCAGGAGAGGACATAATCCAAACTGCCTAATTTCTGAGCATTTTCACATAGATATCCATCTCCCATGCATTTGCACTCACCACGGCAACAGTTTCTTAGCAACGGTCATACCTAGTCTGGTAAGGGTAATCAGAAGTGTCAAGGTGTGAATATACAGTAGATATTGTCTAAAATGCAATTTTCAAGATTTAAGATATATGCTTGTTTTTACATTACTGTATCATGTTGCATTTAGCAAGTGATTACCAGTAAATCAATTTAGAAATCAAAATAATTATTTAAACGTTTTAATCCAATTTTGTGTTTAATGTCTTAACAGTTGGTAGTCCGGTCATGAAAATTGCCATGAGAGTTTGTGACTGATACTCCTTCCAGTTCATTCGTCAAAATTGAAATGGAAGTTCAAGTAAAGCATAGTGCATTGCATTGCATAGTACGATTGTTTCTTATGAAAAGTAAACTTTAATGCACTTCTCTCGTTCCAAACCCCAGTATTTTCTTATTTCCATGGTACAAAAGTTATTTTCCTATTTTCCTTTGCTTGGGTTACTGAAACAACATTGTTTGCTGATTCATTTATTTTTTTCTCTATGGGAGTAAAAGTTGTATGTTTTTGTATGAGCTAATGCATAGTATGTCTTACAATATCGGCATTTCTTTCTTGTCATGAGACCAGGTTCTATTTTTCAATGCAAGTATGCTATGTTGTGTTCTGCACTTGTTGTGTTCATTCCATGCATACAGAAAATGTGCATAATGCCGCACAGTATTCAATACATTCTATACCCTACAGAAATAGTCAAATTAGTATGCTAGTGTGCTATTTCAACATACAGAATTAATTTATGTTGCAGTCCAAATGAAACATTCTTTCATTATGAATTAACACACATTAAAAATATTCTACACTTCTCTCTTATTTAGGAGAATATTCATTGGCTAGAGTCGATGAAAATAAATTACCATGTTTTTTTTACATTAAAATATGTTTTAATTCGGTAATTCTATATTCTCATAATCCAACTTTCAAATTCTTTAAACCGATCTGCATGACATAACAACTGTCTCAAGGCATGAAATTTGAATTTCCATTCATTCAAGCCCTCCAATCAGAATTCGCAGTGGGCTTGCTGTGCCAACTGCTGCAGTAGTGTCTGGGCGGGGGAAGTAATTAAACCGCATCTCTGCGTGATCGCCGTGTCTTTGTTTGGCACCTCGCAGCCTCAATCTCTACATCTGTTCCACTCAACCTTCCATTTCTCTCCACCAACCTCACTAAGTGGGCGGGTTATTTTGTAATCCTGTAGAGCAAACATTTTTATGCTAAGCACTCCCAAATATGATGGTCCTCTTGCAAGGATCACCTTTTTTAATATGTAAAGGCAGATGTATATTTCAGAGACATTTTAAGGATGAACAAGGTCACTCAGTTGCATCTGAATGGGAAAAATCAAAACTCTAATTAGGGCTGCTGTAAAAATTTAATTCCAGCCTTAAAATTGTCATATATATATTTTTGTATGTTTCTGCGGGGATGTTCATGTTAATTAGTTAGAAAGAACAACCTAAAAAAAAATATTTTGTTGTTGTTTGTTTTATGAATGATTGGAGTTAAAGAAGCACAATTTATGATACCATTGTTGTTAGATGTTATTGCTGATTTGTTAAATGCAATCATAATCTTGACCAAATGTTTTGGCTATTTTTTGTCTTTATCTATTTGTGGACAGGACCTGTACTTGTATTATAACTAGGAAATATCTGCCCCTTACGCATTGTGAATATGGATGATAAATAAAGTTTACTAAAGTCAAAAAAAAAAGTATATATATATATATATATATATATATATATATATATATATATATATATATATATATATATACTATATGTTATAATTATTTTGTCTAAGGTAAAAAAATATGGAATTTATGGAAAATATTTACTTTTTAAGTTGTCAGTGTTTTCTCTAGTCACTATAAAAGGACACTTATAAATAAAATAACATCTTTTTATTTTTTTTCACGAAACCATATTCAGATTTATTTTTAAATCTCACTGTTGAAAACTATGGCTGTCAGTAGCATACATTAGTCAAAGATTAACCTTATGATTTCCAATCAGTCTTTATACCGCACTACATTATGGCCTCCTTGGGGGTCCACAACCCCCAGTTTAAACATCCCCTGCTGTAGTAAATGAGATACCACAATGATTTCCATTTCTGCTGAGTGCATCCGAGTTCTTTGTCCTCCACTGACTGTGAGTACCTGTCACAGACGTTCACAGGTGGCGGGGTGTGGGTTCCTGGGAAGGCCCAGGGTGAGAGGTTATCCAAACAGCAGATGGTAAGGTTGGCCACAGTGGGACTGTGCAGTAGTTGGACACCGGTGGCATTCACAATCACGTTCTCTCAGCTCCCATTTGCATTTTATTCACTCCTTTTCAGTGAAGGAAAATCAGGACAGGCTGAAAACTTGCCCTACGTCACCCTTTGGCATCCTCAAATACAGAGACACCCAAACTCACACGCACACAGTTGCTGACAGCATCCTAGTCTTTAATTGTCCATATGCTCAAGTTTCTATTGTAATAAAAATGGCTTAAACACATCTAGTCTGTGGTTTTAAAAACATGTCTGATCTGTTCTATGGCTGTGTGAGCATAAACTTAACACGGAATAAAGTGAGCAAAATATGACAAAAATTTCCTATGGGGACTTTCAGGAATGGAAATAGATTTATAAGTAAAGCAAATAACAATTTTAAATCCCAAAAGTACAAACATTATTCATTTAGGTTAGGGTTTGGGTTCGGATTAATCTAAAGCAATTATAATTAGCCTTATAAACTACAGAAGTAAATGTGTGGTGTTGGGGTTCAAATGAGTACAATGGCTTAATAAAAGGACAAAAAAATATCTGAATGAAAATCTAAAAGTGCAGAGAGGTTAGGGTTAGGCTTAGGGGTTGGTGAAGGATTAGGGGAAAGAAAGTATCATTAATTCAGTATAAAATCAATAGAAGTCAAGTGTGTGTGTCAAAAAACTCCCTTCGTACATTCAATTTTGAAAGAAACTCAAAGAAACGTATATTAAATATTTGCTAGCACTTAATGAAACATAAATGCAATGAGATCTAATTCACACTATGCATAATTTATTCTCCTTTCATTCACTTATGAAATAGGTTTGAGTGTTCTGGAAAGATCAGTTATCTGCAGAAAGAAATAATGATTTCTTGTTGGTTGTGCATTTGAGTGTGTACAGAACACTGATTTTCCTCTTCGGAGGATATTCTTGTCAGCACATGTTTTTTATGGCATTTCCGCCTACCCGCTCGCTCAAAACAGGTGAACTATCGAGAACATTTGACATTACATGGCACATAATTAAATTAGTTTCTGTCATGCTCAAACACAGAGGCACTCAAATGAATGTTAAGATATTAAAATGCAATTAATTTGCCCCCAAATTAATGAATAGTTGATTCAGGTAGGGCTTTAAAAAATGTCAGGTGGGAGTTTTCTTTGAAGCAGAGAAAAATTAATGTCTTATCCTGTTATCATTCAAGTGAAGATTTTAACGATAGCTTGTTAATTCAGGTGCTGCAGCATTCTGAATCAACATTCATATCATTTTTTAATTAGTACCATTATAACACTGTTATAGTTATTAAAACTTTAGAAGTGGGCTTCCCAGCATAACTTCTAAAACAACAATCCACTGTATTGAAATTTACTGTATGTAATCTATCTATCTATCTATCCATCTATCCATCCGTCCATCCATCCATCCATCCATCCCGTTCTCTCTCTCTCTCTCTCTCTCTCTCTCTCTATCTATCTATCAATGGTCTAAGCAGCATGGCCCTTTTAAATGTGACTCATGATGTACACTTAATGTGCAGTTGTACACGCTTCACAAACTTATACACAAGATCCCAAACTTCGAAATCCTTGCATTCATGACATATTAATGTTCCACAAAACCCTCAAGCACCATATTTTTCTCATTTATTCAGAAGTACCCATAATCCTCATGTAATGCATTTAAGTTCTGTTGAGAGTTTTTGAAGCAGCATTCATTGCTGTAGCCAGAACAGATTGTTGGCAACACAGATAACATCCACGACGGAATGATGAATCCAAGATTATACACGCCCATATGCCAACCCATTTCCTCCAGTGGGACGGCAGTGATAGACAGCGTAGCTTTCACGGAAACTCAACCTGACTCCCTGTCTTTCACCACTGCAGAAGTGTAAGAAGTGAAAATTGCATCCTCATCCATTAAAGACGAGGATGGAAGTTTGGTAGAGAGATAGGCTGCGTTCCACTTCAAACTTGCTAACTTCCCTCGGAGTAGGCTCGCTTCCTGTCGGGAGAAACTTCCCTCGCCCACATAACGAAGTTAAACGAACTTCATCAAATGGCGGTGGTGAGTCCCCAGAGGGGAAATGCTTAGCAAAACTGTAGCAGTCATTTTGAAAGTGAGGGGGACAAAATATTTAGCGCAAGATGAACACAATATATAAGATTTATAGTATATATATTTTACATTAGTTAAGTCCATAGTCAGCTTTATGCTGCTGTAGTAACCAATATTGGGTACAATTAAAAAGAGCACATGGAATTACTAATTTCATCAAGCAGAAAGCTTTAAGCTTTAATCTACATTGTAAAAGGGGTCATTTTTATAAACAGGATCTATTTCTACCTGATCTAACTTGAAGAAGAAAATACTTTTGTGGTATAACTTAAGGTAATCAGGTTGATTTAGTCATATTAAATTATATTTAATTAAAAAGCAGTTAAGTTAGCTTTTTTGGGAACATCTAAAGTACTTATAACTGGTTTGGTTGAAGTTACAAATATTATTTAAAATGACTGAATTGACTTTACATTAGGTAACAATTGCAGGTTACCACTTTATAAAGTGATCTGTCCTGCAAAAGACTGATTTGGCTCAACTGTTCTAAGATTCAAAGAAAACAAAGTATAAACATTTGATAAATAAAAGTTAGCTGGAAGACTGAAAATAAAACAACTTTCTGTTTCAGGTTTATTGTAGTTACTGCCTGTTGCCTTTGTGGAGCAGAATTTGACAGCAAATAGCAAGAGAAAAATACTCACTCTTATGCTGGATAAAAATAGATTTTATAAGCCACCTCGCCATGCAATAATACAAAAATAATGTTTTTTTTTTTGTTTGTTTGTTTTTACAAACATGCTTCTTTAAAATTCGACAATAAAGAATTAAAACTGTATTATATCTACTGATCATTCAGTGGAGACTTGGAAGTACTAAAAAAAAAAATAATTACATTTTTGCCATGAGCGATTTATAATGGTCCAATTATAAAGGTTGTTTGGTTGGTGTTTTGCTTTCAGATCACAGACATTTTTATGTATAGTTTAGTTTTAATTTACAATTACTGGTTTGAAAGTGACTGGAAAAGTAATGGTGTGGGGGACAAGGAGACATAGAGAAATATGAAGAAGAGACTGGGAAAAAAGATATATCAAGAGGTTCAGAGAGAGAAATATCAGAGGGACTGGAGGCAGGATGGCTGGCCTGTGACAGTGGTGATGGATGGTGTGTTGAGAATGGCCTTTTCAAACTAAAGGTACTGGGCTACTCTCTCCGCAGCTACTGGTCTAAATCATCAGCACTTCCTCTAAGCTCTCACCTGCTCACACTCTCATGGGTACTACTAGTGTGTATGTGTTTGAGAGAGAGAGAGAGAGAGAGAGAGAGAGAGAGGACTGTTTAACCCCTACAGAACACAAAGACATTAATGATGCTATTTCTTGCGGAGACATGGGGAGGAAACTTTGGAATCTCATATAAAAAGATCTTGAAGAAGAAAAATTGAGGACCATTTTAGGACCATTAATACTTTGCATATTGAAAAGAAATTGGCTGGTTTTGGCACAGATGTGCTTTTTTCCTTATGAGAAGTTTACAGTACATTACAGCGCTATTGCACCCAAGAGTTAGAAACCCTTGCTGAGGTGGCTTTTCTAAATCTAATGTTATAAGAAGCACTGGTGCCTCATTCTGTAAAGGTGTCCGAAGGCTACAAACCTCACTGTGTTAAATCATTTTGCAGGACTGTACATAATTGTCAGGACTCAACAAAGCATCAATTTTGCTGCTACATAGGATTTTAAAACTGAAATAAAAATGACCTGAACCGAACTTAATCTAGTGGTCATAACTCAGCATGTTCTAAGGTGAGCATTGCTATAACTATTGTTCAATTTCTTTAACAAATCCCTAAACCAAAGGATTCAACTTTGCACAACTCTTCCTACACTGCTCGTGCTACGAATAAGAATGATGCCTCAAACTGTGTGGCTTATTAAGGAAAGGTTTCCTATTCTATTGCTATTGTCATTCTAAGCAATCAGATTTCTGTAGTAGTTATTTATTCTAATAGACTTAACTGAAGGAGGGACCCAAGCCATATGTATGATTAGAATGTCATAAAGAATTGGGTTTGGACTCTTTTGACCTGGATCAGCAAGAAATCACCTAGTAACCACCCAGAACACCCTAGCAACCCACTAACAAGCATTCAGAACAACTTAGCAATCAAATAGCAATGCACTGACAACCACCCACAACACTGCAGTATCACTGCGTCAAACAACATTTTCTTGTAAATGTAAAAATCGAAATATGTTTATTGGTGTCAATCTCAGTCTAAAGTTGTTTGTATGTTCATTCTGTCTTGTAACCTCTGAAAGGATAGAGAGATAGATACATACTGGTCTTTTAATATATACTATATATACAGTATATATTTATGTCTATAAATTTGCTTATGGTTCTATGTGTGGTGTGTGTGTGTGTGTGTGTGTGTGTGTGTGTGTGTGTGTGTGTGTGTGTGTACTTGGTTTGCCAAGCGTCTAGCAAAGCTTATCAACATTCCAGTGTGACCGGGGTTTAACAGGGTATGAACGTCTGAGTAATTGGCATGCCTTGCTGATGTGTAATTTTGCTTGTCAAGGAGATTGACATTTATTAAATTTAGCTAACACTCCAACCAATCTTCTTTTCTCAGTGAACTTGGAATGACAGCCCGAAGACAAGCAACCAATAACCGCAAAAATATCAGTTTTTGACCAGATAAACTATTTGAACCAGCAAATATAAGAATTTTAAATGAACATTAATGCAAACTAACACTTAGAAATGTGAGTTGTGCTTGTCCCTATAAACTGCCATGATGCTGGTGTTTTGTCAAACCTGGTCTCATAGAATCCCGTTTCTACAACAACAATAACTTTTCTTCACTTTCACACAATCATGAGTAAAACTGCAGATTATCAGTACATAAACACTTAATTTTCACCCTGTTCCTCACACAGTGCTGTCTTATGACACAAGGTGATACATTTTAACATTTGCATTACATAACTAATTACATTTATATGCATGTTCAGGTGCAATCAAATTATGCGGTAGCTCAACTAATTGACCTTTGCACTTATGATGCATAGGACTGCGGTACGAGTCCTGAAGAGCTTGCAAGACGACATGTAAGCCGAAAGTGTCATAGAGGCTCTGCAAAATGATGGCACTATCATTTAGGTAAGGTGTGAGGTTTTTGGGTAGTTTTAGGTCCGTTTTGTTGATTTCAAACTTGATAAAGCATTACCCTTAAACCCTCATCAGTTTGGGAGAAAATGAAATTCGCTTGCTTGCAAACAATATTTAAGTCCTTTTTTATTCTAAATCTCCACTTTAACTTTCAATTTCAGATGTGAAAGTGAAACTAAATTGGCACCACATGTGACTTTCAAATGTAAAAGTGAAAGTGGAGATTTACAGTAAAAAATTATGACAATTTTGATCGGTTTCTCACCCACACCTATTATATCACTTTAAAAAATTGATTTAACCACTGGAGACTTATGGATTATTTCTGTTTCTTTTATATGATGTTTGGAGCTACAAAGGTCTGATCGCCATTCACTTGCATTTCATAGACCTACGGAGCTGAGATATTCTTCTAAAAATCTTTGTTTTTGTTCTGCAGAAGATAGAAAGTCATACACGTCTGAGATGGTATGTGAGTAAATGATGAGAGAATTTTCATTTTTGGGTGACCTATCCCTTTCATGAGATCAGGCTGCTCAAGTCGCTTTGAAATGTAATAGCACACCTCTTCTCAATACACAACACATTTTGAGGTACCATTCATGTTTTTATCAAAAACAGTGTGTGACGAGTTACAGGTTTTGCTGTTTGTTCAGATCCCTATGCACACCAAAAATCAAAACTAGCAGCAAACTTGCCACAAATTTGCAGCTAATTATGTATGCTTGCTTTTGAACATTTTTCCCCCTATAATTCGAGTGTTTTTCACTGATATTTACACTGATTTTGTTTGAAAGATTCACTGTGTTGAATCTGCATTTCTGCAAAATACTACGTACCATTAGATCAGATTAGAATCTGCTGATCAAGGCAATTTTGTAGTCTGTGGACCGTGAAAAGCTTTGCGTTTTAACTACTTTTGCATCAACAACTAACTCATCTTAATTGCTGTCTTAATGCCTTTTATTTATGGTGCATTTAACTTATAATTGTAACAGCTTGATGAGAAAAGAGCTAAAATTAGTCAAATTAATTAGCTTAAGGAACTACAAAAAATAGAAGATTTCTCAGGGTGTCGACCTACTTACTCATCCAAAAAGGGGGGAGTTGCTGGTTAAGCTACAGAAATTGTAAATTATACATCTTCAGAATATTTTGAAATAAAGCAGGTCAGATTATAACTCTTCTTTAATCTCTAGTTGTTATGTCAGTTATTTCAGAGCTCCTCAAAAGGGAGAAATTGAAGCAGAGAAGTATGAGAAAAAGGGTAAATCTTGCACTTGCTTATATAGCGAAAGAGAAATGGTGGAGACTGAGCACGAAAGATGATATTACTTTTTTTTTTAATCTAAGTCCTTAATAAATCGAAAAAAAAAATAGGTTTGTTTTATGGAATCTACATCTTTGTGTTCATAAATAACAGATTTGTTGGGCGAGATGAGACGTGATGATTTCTTGAATATATTAGTTTATATATATAATGTAATAGTTCCCCTAGAAATTTAAATTATGTAATTATTTACTCACCCTGTCATTCCAAACTTGATATTAATTGCAATTTGACTGTGCTGACGGAGTGTCTGCATGAAATTAGTACCTGGATGCAGCATTATTTACTGAAGCTGAACTGTTCCAAAACTGAGCTCATGCTCATTGGTACATTGGCTGCTACACGTAAAGCTGACCTAAAGTTGACCACTCAAATTGATGGTTGACAACAGCCATATGCTTCTCTCCCTCCAAGTGCGGAACCTGGGTGTCATCTTTGACGCTCAATTGACATTTGATGCACACATTAAACATATTTCCAAAACTTATATCACCTCGACTTAGGCCCTTCCTCTCTCTGGCTAATGCAGAAAGGCTTGTCCATGCCTTTATCACCTCTAGGCTGGATTACTGCAATGCCCTCTTTTCTGGCCTACCAGCAAAAAATAAAAGGTATTATTATTATTATTATTGTATGCTGTTATGTTTTCAGAGGAAAACAAAAGGACATTTTACTGTAAACATCTTTACAACATATATGAGAACCAATGGCATGTGGCTTCAATGACATCATACCTGTGGCTTCACATATGAGAGTTCAGAGGCAGAGAGGAAGATTATAAATTAATAATGACATCAATTTCAGTATTCTTTTAAGGTACTCATTTGTAATTCAAAGACACAATCATAATGAATAACTCTAGCCACCAGCTACACAGTAACATAAGGCCACACACGCAACGTAGTTCTAGCGGGAAGACTAGCAGCTGTACATCATCGCACCATTAGCTAGGTAACTCCTAGCATATCACATGTAAGCCATTGCCTTATAAGTCTGCTCACAATCTATCACATTGTTGTTTCAGTGTGTTAACACTCCAAACTCCACCACCCCACCACCACCAGTTGAGTCCCGTCCTGCATGGGGGTAGGCTTCTCGCCCCTGTCTCCTATCTCTGGCAGGATCTGATGGTTCTGAGTACAACAACTTCCCAGACGGGGCCTACGCCAAAGAGAGACATTACATTCCTGTTTTATATTCATTAAATAAATGTAATCTAAAACTTTACTCAAATATGTGAGTCTTCCTGATGCCAAGGCCATTTTTTCATTCAAGAGCCACAAATCAATGTGAAGCCTGAACACAGGAACAGGTAAATCACCTCGGCTCCCGCTGAATTATTCATGAGTCACCTGAGGAAACCATTCACTATTTTGTCTCATTGAGGTATAAATAAGCATAACGCTGATACAACAGGCAAAAAAACATTTCATTCATTATGCAAACACCTGGGGACACCACTACCGATTCTGTGGCTCTCTCAGAGGAGTGCCGGCGACAGGAGTTACCGTTCGGATGCACTCTGTCAAAGTTGCTGATGAACTTTAATGCATGCGGAACAGCACCCCTGAGGCATTACGCACTCATTCTGTTGTTCGTTGCTCTAACTGTATAATTAAATTAGCAAAATTGGGAAGCAAGGCCGAAGTGTGGTAATAATTGGCACGAACTTTCCACAAAATAGAGCCTGAAAATCTTAAAGGAATAAATCACCCAAAAAGATTAATTATTTTATCACCCTCATGTCCTTACAAACCTGTATGTCTTTCTTTCTTCTGTGGAACAAAAATTTAGAATTATGACTATCTTGCCCTGCGGACTGGGGATGTCAAGCTTCAAAATGAGTACCATTAAAGTATCATAAAAGTGGTCCATTTGACTTTATTTGCTATATTTTCTAAGTCTTCTGAATAATTCGCTAGCTTTGTGTGAGGAACATAACACATTTTTTTATTATGTTCCAGGTACAATACAAGATGAATTCAATTGACATTTGTACCATGATGTTGTTTACCATAGAAGATAGCAATGACTTGTCCCTATTTTATTTAAAGCTAAACTATGTAACTTTTGGCCCTCTAATGGATAAAGCATACAACTGCAAATTGCTTGCGGAGGAACACTGTTTTGGTAATTTAGTGAGCTCTGCTCTTCTGCGCAGATGGATTTGATGGTTTGAGGTGTACTATTGTAACCATGGTTATAGGTGATCACTAATGGAAGAAAAAAACGGATATCTAAAAAGTTTGTTTTATGAGAAGGTCAGTAGCATATCTTCCATTGTTGTTTTGACTTAATGAAAATAATTGTTTTAAAATAAATAGCATAACAAAATTTAGGCAACAATGACATAAATCAGATTAAGTCAAAAGGTGGAAACTAGTAAAGCTTAACTACTGAAGCAGGCAAATAGACCATGGTAGTAACTGGTTTAGAGATGTGCCTTTGTTAAAAATGCCCCATTAGAGTGGTTAACACTATCTAACGTACTACTGTGCTAAGAGAGCTACCCGGCTAACTATCGGACCAATTAAATATCTTACCTGTCGAGCAAGAAAAACTCCATATCTGGGATGGTTTTAAATCCTTTCAGATCTCGTTGATCTGAGAGTTGATGCCACCATTGAAAAGCCAATCCGATGTGTTTTATTACGGGTTCGGTCGCTTTCGCTTTTTGCTTGCAGACTCTTCTTGGTTCGAGGTATCTTTTTTTTAAAACGGGCGACTCAATTCCACTCATTTGTTGTGGTTACAAGCTTTCAGCTTCAAAGTACTACCACACCTATCATTGCACATATACACATGCTGTAGTAGCTCCAGACCTTCTTTTCTTTATTAACAGATATGACGTAAACATGTACAGATGAATGACCCAAGTATGCAATTTCACACCAAATCTGTCCCGACAGCTCTAAAATATAAATAATTATTATAGGCGTACCATAGTGAAGGCAAAAACATGGTTTGGAAGCCAGATTATTGGTCATTACTTGCTCTTTAATGAAATTGTGTTCGTTAGAAATGAATGAACACAATTTCATTAAAGAGCAAGTAATGACTTGCAACAAATGGAAGTGAATGGGACCAGTCCATACACAATAAAATGCACACTGTTTCAAAAGTATAGCCACATGACGTGAACATTATTTAAATCTGATAACATCTCTATTCTATACAATTTTGTGAGATAAAATCACTTACTGGGATTACTTGTGTTAAGTCATCATGGCAAATAATATTGGCTATATCTTAACCATAATAAGACAAATAAGTGATTTAATCACAATAAAAATCTTATAAACATGTATAATGTTCATGCCTTTTAACTGTGATCATTTAATTTTTCTATAGAAAGGGGAGAGTCGATTATTATTATTATATTATTATTGTTATTATAACACAATTGCTGTTGATTAATCTTAACTTGAATTTAACCTGAACATTTATTTAAGTCTTTAATCATGAAAAGTTTTTGAGATAAATCTCCGATTCGTGAACAAATAGTCAGATTTTTTCAATAAATCAGTTGATCCAGTTCATAAAATCAGTCTGAATAATTAGTTCACAAATCTGACTGATCTGGTTTTCCGTCTCAGCTTTCAATAATTTTTCTTTTCTGGATTTCCATGGCTATGGAACACCGGGAAATATCAGGACATTTTAAAATTGTGAGTTTTAGGCCAGTAAAATTTATAGAAATTAATAAAATGGAGGAAAAAAAAATATTTTGAAAGGTCATGAACATTTTTATTGAGAACATTTTTCATTTTTTCACTGCACAAAAAATATTTAATCTGCTAGAAATTTCTCTTTGATGGAGTAAAGTTTGTTTGCAAGTCATGGGGATGGTGGTCTGATTTGTGAGTGAATCAATCATTTATTGACAATGAATAGGTCAAAACAGTTCTCAAATTTGAATGGCAGTGTTGATGATTAATGATTCTTAGATAATAGTAAATAATCAAAAAAAATTTTTTTACAAATCTGTATCCAGTTATTCCAAGTGACTAGAAAGGTCATGGAAATGTCCTGGAATTTTATATGTCAAAAAGGGTGGGAACACTGTCCTCACATAAAGCTATTGTATGACTTCAGAAAACTCTGCATGAGTCATATGGGCCACTTTCTTTTTTTCCATGTACATTGAATGTTCCAATTGTGAGCTGTTACGAAGGAAAGAACGTCACTGCCTTCAGTGGGGTTTAAGTGGAATTCGGGGATAAAAAAAAACACCATTCTTCCCTATTCTTTGTTCTGTGCATTGAGACTTTGTGAGAGAAAACACATCTGCTGCTTTTGGACTTTGACAGCTGTCTTTTTTAAAACTGTTTGTAGGGGGAAAGAGAGAGAGAGAGTGAGAGAGAGAGAGTGTAAGAGAGGGTTAGCAAGACAGAGCAAGAGAAGCCATTTAAACAATTAAATAAAACACAGCTGAAAATATAGGGCAATGAATATTCATGTCCTTGTGCACTCTAACAAGCAAACTAAAATGCCTTTTCTGTGTCTGCAGACATGCATCCTCTTTCTTTTGTACGCTAACTGTATTTGCACGATTGCGTTTTTCCGTTTGTGAATGGTTTGTTTGCTAAGAGTCTGGCACCCAGCTCAAGACATTGCTTAATCCTCAATCATGAAGAGGCAAAAAAGCGAAACAATGAACACGGTAATGGTAATGGGTGTATCAGCCAGTCAGCATTCATTCTCAATAGACATTTTACACGGAATGCTTGTCTGCTGTAATCGTCTGGATTTGTTTCAAATGTAGGAAATAGAACAGGAATTTATAGGAACTTCAATTGAAGTTGTAAATCTCAAAAAGGCACCATGCTGTGCCTTAGATACTAAAATAAAGCTCTTCATTCGAAGAAGAAAAATAATTGCACGAGTTGTTTCATTTTCGAGTTTGTCACTGGTTACTTGTGACAGAAGTTGATTTAACAGTAGCAATGGGATATTGCACAATATTGCTTGTTTAGTGTATTTTTTCATGCCTATATGTGTGTCTGTGATTGCATCTCAGACAGTCAACATATCTTCGGCAATATAATTTTCAATTGCAAACTTTAAAGTCAACATTGTTTTCTTAATTCGCATGCATCGTCACATTGCTAAGGTTAAAATGCTTTGAACATACAGTACAATTTAAAATTAACTTTAAATCAAACTTTAAAGTCAATATGAAGACTGAAGAATAATTTGAACAGATTAATTGTTCACAGTAACACCAGGAACATGCTTTAAGAAATAAATAGAAATTTTATTTTCTTTCTTTTTTTTTTTTGCTTTGTATTTTTATGTAAATATATACTAGATGGACATCTTTGACTTTGGCGCTGTATTTTGTACATGAGCATCGCAATATTTTGATGCTGTGTAAAGTAAAAATGAAATGTGTGCTGTGTTTAGCTTCTGTTTTCTTTTTAGCACAAGAACACATTCTGTTAGAACGGACCCTAAAGACATTTTAGAACTGAATGCACACCAGGGGTGTCGCTAAACTTCAGTGTCATCCGGGGCTTAGTAAACATGCCCAATATAAAAATAAGAAGAATCTGTCCTTCCATGACGTCATATAATTATTATTCGACAGGTCATTTTTTAAGCACAATACTGAAACCTGTTCAGAACTGTAAATAAGCAACTGTCAGGTGCATAGTAAATGGATCAAACACGTTTTTATTTAAATCGTGGAGGATCAAAGCGAGAATTACAATTTGTCTGCTCATTGTTCATTGTGCAGAAATTAACACTAACAATAACATCAAAGTAATTAAAATTTGCGATTGTTATTTAGCATAATATTTTGAGAATAAAGTCCAAATAACGAGATGAAAGTCGAAGCATTATGAGATTAAAGTAGTAATATTTTGAGAATAAATCAAAAGGAAAGTAACATCAAAGTGATGTGGTGGACAACAGCAAAGTGGAGCATCTGGGACTTTACATACAACACCACTAACAAGGGAGATAACTTGGCTTTACAACCGAGCTGAATTTGTGGGAAGTTTTTGCAAGCTCTCTGTTCATGAATGAGGTGTGCATTAAGCAGTGTTGCCAATTTAGCAATTTTTCTAAGACCTTTAGCAACTTTTCTTCCCAACAATCAACTAGTGACAGTCACAGTAGATTGCCAGGGTGATGGCTGAGCATATGAATGAACAGTATTCAATTGGTGAGATTTTTTTCAGTATGTCCAATAATATGAGTAGTATTAGATTATTTAAAAATGAATTAAATAAATTCACCAAATTGTTTCACCAAAATGTTATTTCCACATTCCAAAGGTTGTAGTAAGTTCTTAGTAGATAGACTGACTTACTACAGTTGAGATTTTTACAGTTAGTCAGTCTATCCACGGGGAAGTTACAACAATCTTTGGAATGCAAAAATAAAATTTCAGGAATTTTTATGATGTTTATCTTAGAATAATCTGATACTGTACTCATTATTGGACATACAGTAAACATCTCATCTGTAGTATGTCAGTCTTTCCACTGGGGACTTACTACAACTATTGGAATGTGAAATAACATTTTGGCAAATTAATATTTATTTATTAATTTTAAATAGTCTAATACTGTATTCATATTATTGGACTGTAAAAATCTCACTTGTAGTGGCTCAGTCTATTAACGGGCAACCTACTACAACATTTAGAATGTAAAATAATATATTTTTTTGTTTATTATTTGTTTTTAATAAAAGCATCTCGAAACACCTGCATTGGGTTACATGATTTCAGGTTCTGACATGTTTCACATCTGCATTTCGACGAAATTGGAGTTGAAGTTTTCCACACAAGTTTCCAAGTTGGAAATACGACATAAAGCGGCATACCATTGGACATTTCTCAGTAGGAAGTTTGAAATTCTGACTCTCCGAGTTGAATGGAATGAAGCATGAAAATTACAGCAGCAAGCACCAACACAGAGCACTGTGACTTTCTGTCCAGAGCAGAGATACATAGAAATCTCTGCTCAGACACTTTCAGAACATTCATTCATTGAGTTGGCCAGCGGGACTTCCCATAATGACAAAATATGATGCATTATATTTTTATTATGCCATCTTTTGTACTTTTTTAACAGTTTATGTTATAACAGCTTATATTAATGAATAGGTGAGGCACTGGAACAACGATACGCTATGCATCAGCCAAAGACTGCCTCACATACACATACTGTATGTATATATAGACACGTGCATGTACCCCACCGTGGTACTTTTTAGTGCAACAATGCATTCGGAACAGCAGCTAAATGGCATTCTGGAATGGAATGCTCACTTTTCAAAATCCAATCAAGTCCTGCTTGGATTTATTTTCTCTCGAAGAATATCTTCCTGACACCTTCAGGTCTGCCAGCCCAGTCTGAGGCAGACACAGAGCTGCCCATCATGCTTGCCTAGGCCGCCGCAATTATCAGGTTGGACTGGAACCCCCCATTCTCCCCTGAGCCCTCGCGGCTAGATGATTGGTTCCTGGGTTCGGGGCGCTGCCCATGGCCGCCTCCTCAGTTGCTAACCTGCCCTATGCCGGGTACGCAGAGCAAGGTGAGTGCTTCGAGATTCCCCTCAGCGCAGCAGCCTAGGGTCAAAGCAACGCTTCAGCACTGGATTCAGACCAGCACTGGCAGCTTCGGGCCCCTCACATCCCGGGTAGCCTCAACACCACAGCGGATGTGCTGTCCTGGCAGGCGATGCTCAGCAGAGAGTGGAGACTCTACCCCCATGTGGTTAAGCTGATTTGGAGTCGATTCTTAAAGCTGGCCCCAGGGGCTGCACAAATATGCATTCCCCCACTGCTGTTACATACGCAGCAGCTTGCTTGCACCTGCATCGGCAGTTCAAGTAACACGGTTTAGCTGTTGTGGCATTTTTCTATAGGGACCCCTGGTGTCACTACATCAACACAACGTTGAGTAAGTGACAGAGGGGGAATGTCATAACCTCTGTTCCCTGATGGAGGGAACGAGTCATTCTGTCCCGCTTCCCACAATGCTGTACTAGCCGCTGAAATGGCCGGGTCCTTGTCACAAAACCTGAATGAGAGTGGGCATTCCAGCTCCTTTTATACCGATATGTCTGGGGGAGTGGCGTGCAAATTCCACTCGCCAATTCTCATTGGCCCTTTCTCAAAGATTTTGAGAGCCCCAAAGGTGTTTTGGGGCTCTCAAGAGCGACACAACGTCTTGTTCCCTCCATCAGGGAACAGAGGTTACGTCAGTAACCGAGATGATTCTCCATCCTCTTGGGTATCCATTCTAAGGTTTTGAACTGAAATTCAGGATTGCTGTATAGGTGAAAAGAGCAAAGTAAAATGGAATGAGAGGGGGTGAGAGAAAGTGCTAGAGTCAGAGAATGAATTTCACAAATGACGGTAGATAAGGATAGCTTTTCCTTCTTGTTTGGGCATTTGTAGTGTGGTCTCCCTTTCTCTGAATTCAAAATTCATTTTAATACCCAATGCATGTTTAGTAACCTTGAATTATCATCATAATAAAATCATAACCCTTCCTTTCTTTTGTTCTCATTTGGATGAATAATTAAAAGGATAGTTCCCCCTATAGTTCACATCTCTGGAAGAGAGAATTGCGTGTTCACATTGCAAGACAGAGCAAAAGCACAAGTGTGAAAGAAATCCATCAAATCTATTTTTTCCACTCAGGTAGCAAGCTAAGACTAGACCCCTCATATTCTTATGAAAGTAAATTATTTCTTCCATCTCCCCTTCAAGGTTATCAGAACTGAACACAGGCCCCACTTCTCTGCGGGGCATCTGTTTTCAGGGCATTGTGCTGAGGAAATGAAAGAGATATTATCAGACTCGCCACTGGATCACCATGCTCATAATGTTTCTGTCAGCCGTCCATTTTATTATGAATCATTTTGACTTATGTATGTCCCCAAACATGTAAACAAAGCCCGAGCTGACAGGCAAGTGTTCCGTCACGTGTACTTAAGCATAACCAAGCCTCCGTTGTGGCTCGCTGTTTGCAGCATCGTAACGCTGATTTAGCTCTCAAAGATAAGGAAGAAAAGAACCAAAGGGGCTGTTTACTTTTAGCATAAAACAAAGTTGAAAACACACCACATTTGAAAGAATTGCTTAGAAAGGTAAAAAGGTTGTCTATGCTTAAGCAAAAGTCTGCGGTACTTATATATACCAAGGGACTCAAGCCTGCTACCTACTACATATTTCAAGTTCATAAAAAATAAAATACAAATGCTAAATAAAAATGCCCTAAGAAACACCAACTGTTCACAATGAAGACAAAAAGTAGACCTGTCTGCTAGGGGTGTAACAATTCATTGATCTGGATCAGTGGATTGATCCAATGATCCAATGATAATCCAATTTTATCAATACATTGCGTGAATATCGATATAGACATTTACAACGTTGTGAAGAGTTGTGAATACCCCGTTATCGCTCAGCATAATGTTTGTCAAGAGTAGCATAAGATTAAGTGGGAAAAAAATAAGCAGTGGATGAGTTTGAGAGGATGCCAGAAACTACAGCAGAGACAGAGTTAGCGGCTACAGGTTTGTGCAGGGTTTGTGTTTGCTAGCTAGCTAACCTTAGGGCTCAGCATAACAAATAAAAAAAAAGCCATTACATCTCTATAAAATGGAAATACTCCAGGCCCAGATGGACTTCCAAGCGAATTCTACAAGAAATTTAACAATATTCTCTCAACATATTTATACAGAATGTACACACAGTTCCAGTCAGATGACATTCTACCATCAACTCTAACTATTACAACTATTACAATGATCCACAAAAAAGGAAAGGATGCAAAAGTATAGGCTCATATCATCCGATCTAGCTTTTAAACCAGATAGAAAGTTGTTTGCTAGAATCTTAACCAATAGATTTAGCCCTTTATTAAACAAATTAGTGTATGTGGATCAATCGGGCTTCAATTTCTACTTTTAATTTAAGGTGTCTTTTTAATATTATGTACACAAAATGGGAGGGAGCTGAAGATCTGGCCATACTTGCGCTCAATGCTGAAAAAACATTTGACCAAATTGAATGGGCATATTTATTTGAGGTCCTTAAGAGATTTTACTTTGTGTATAATTTTCTAGCATGGATTAAACTTCTTTACAAAAACCCAACAGCACGGATTCTCACAAATCAGACACTATCTCATCCCTTTAAATTGTTTAGAGGGACAAGACAGGGCTGCCCTTTATTTGTGTTAATATTTGCACTCCTCATATAATCACTTGCCCAGAGTATTCAATTAGACCCCCAGATCTATGGCTATGACACAAAAGAAACAACAAACAAAATTTTATTGTATAAAGATGATTTTCTCCTGTACATAACGAAACCAAAAACCACTATGTCTACAATCTTAGAAAAAAATAAACTATTTGGTATATTTTCAGGATTAATTGGAATAAAAGTATATTGATTCCAGTCCACTCTATCCCGCCAGGTACCTTAGAACATTTTCCATTTAAGATAGCAACAGAAAAATTCAATTATTTAGGGATTGAGATCACAAAACATCACTCCTCCCACTTGCAGGCCAGTAGATAAACTAAAACGTCAAATGAAATTCTAGAAAACTCTCCCTATCTCCCTGCTCGGTAGAGTGAACTTCATCAAGATGATCTTCCTACCTCAATTAATATATCTAATTCAAAACATCCCTATTTTTCGGATAAAATCATTCTTTAAGAGGTTAGATTCAATAATAATGTATTTTTTTGTGGAATTACAAAACTCACAGGGTAAGTAGAAAACATCTCTACAAATCCAAATCTAATGAAGGACTAGCTCTTCCAAACGTCATGCTATACTATTGGGCCTCTGCCATTAAGTCCTTTGGTTTTTTGCTGGATACTTCAATCTCTCCACCTACCTGGTTAAAAATAGAACAGGAAGATTGTTCAGGTGACCTATTCCATAGGTGCTATACTCCTAGCTCCCATTACAATTGAAAAATGAATCTACAACTTTAATCCTATCATACACAACCTAACATGTATATGGAAACCAATTAAATATCAGACCATTTACAAAATAAATGTAACCTACTAAACAGCCATTTTTTTCAGATACCTACAAATTAAAGATTACATATGAAAATATGTAATAGGATTTGAAATTGAAAGACAATCAACAATAGAAAATAGTCTTAAAACGTCACCGTATCAAGACAATTTCATCACCTACCTATATGACATCCTACTACTATCAATAACCTCTCCATCTTCTGACAGCTTCAAGGCCAGATGGGCAAAAGAAATACCAGATGATCTATGGGAAGAAAGTCTCGAATACACACACAAATGCTCAAATAACGCCAGACACTGTCTTATACAATTTAAAATACTACATAGACTCAATTACTCAAAGGTAAAAATACATAGTATATATCCAAACCTATCTCCCAAATGTGATAAATATCACTGCTCAGAGGCAACAATTTTTCATAGCTTAGTATCATGCCCCAAAGTTGCATGATATCTTCAACAACATTTCAGAAATTATTAATGCTCCACTAGAACCAGAGTATTTAATAAGTATTCTTGTAGTATCTGAAGCATTGAGAAGACTCACCACAGCCCAACAATGATTCCTCTCTTACTGCCTCATCACAAAAAAAAAAGACTATCATGGAAAGAAACAACAGTCCCTGCCTCCAAAATGTGGCAATGTGATCTAAACAGTAGATTACATTTGGAAAGGATAAGATATGTCTTAAAGGACAGACTCCAACAATACAATATGATCTGGCAACCCCTCATATTATTCCTCGCACATAGAAGTTCCTGAGTTATAGCTATACTTATGCGCTGCTTCACTTTATTTAAGGAGTACATTTTGTGAATGAAAGGAGTGAGTGAAGGGTAGGGGACTGGGAAACAGGAGAGATTTTGGAAGGCAAGGTTAAGGGGGAAGATAAAGGTTAAAATGAATGTTCCTAGACTGATCTTTCTGAGTTATATCACTTTTAAATGAAGTTTTATTGTATTTTGTCTCTTTTAATTAATATATATATATATTTATCCTATCTTTGTCATGTCTATTTTTTTTTAATCTTTATTTAGTTTTATATTTGTGAATACATATAGATATAATTGTATAGTTTCTTCATGTAAATGGAAATGAGCACTGACATAATGCATTGTATGTATATTCTTCTTCGGCTCAATAAAATATTTTGAAAGAATGATGTGCGGAGTTGCTGCTAATGTAGAGTTTTCAAAATCGCTCTCATACGAGGCTCCATTTCAGTTAGGATGCTGCCATAGAAGAGAGCTGCCTATATAGGCAGGAGACAGCGAAGCAGCTCACTAAGTTCTAGAGCTAAGCCAGAAAATCGTTGTGAATCATTTGCTGTCACCACAGTGCAGATTGCATTGGTTTCAACATCACGTAGGTCCAGTATGCGTGTGAAAAAACAGATGGTCAGATCGGATGGGCAGGGAACACCTGCACCTAATTAACCTCTCTTTCGATGGAGGCAATGATGTCAGAGGAGTGATGTCACCAGAGATTGAGAGCTGGAATACAATGCAGGCCAGGTTGAGGGTAACTGTAATAGGATACAAATGTGTGTGTGTTGGAGTGTGTTTGGGAGAAAAATATGCCTCAGATGGCCAGACTCAACCCTCTTGGCATGACAGATGAAATGGCAAAGCCGAGGTCAATGTAGCTGTCAAAGTGTTGAGCGCTTTTAGCTTGTGGTTCAATGTAACTGGCACTCATCAGAGGTCAGTTTCAGTCTTCTCTGAGAAAAGCAGCAAAAAAAGTGTACAAAGTTCAAACAGAGACCTGCTTTTCCATTGAGAATACCACAATATAAGATAATCTTGGGAGTCTGTCATGAGAAAACCCACAAGACCACCCCTAAGACCCTATCTGTACAGCTGCCCACTTACTAGAGACAAAAAATGACAAAATGGGATGCTATAAAACAGAATAGGGTTGGGCTGCGGTTTCCAAAAGCATTGTAAGCCTATGTAGATCGTAGAAGCCATTGGCGTACAGTCCTGGACGGTATGGCAGTACACTGTGCAATGGTAAAAATGTGTCAACTAAGAGATTTTGCAACACAGATTATACCATGGTAAATATACTTGCACAGCTCACCTATTTACAACTCAAAGTAGTTCATGTAATTACAACGCAAATGTTTCAATCAGATGTTTGCTCATGTCTAACGATTGTGCTTTGTGTTGAGCGAATTAATGCATGCGTTCAACTGTAGTTCCAGCTTCAGCCACTGGGGGGTGCAGTTTATAAATTCATAGATTTGACACTCTGTTGACAATACTTATGTAGCATGGAACGCTCTAAAGTTACAATTATGAGAGATAAAGAAACATGGAGTAATGTCCTAAACAATTCAAAATGAGAAAGATATTGTTATTAAGGGGTGTAGCGTGAAGCAGAGTTTCAGTTTTATCGTCAGCATGCGATTAACAGTATTAGTGTGGTTTTCAAATAACATGTGGTTACTGGTTCATGCTACATCGACTATTTTACCAATGGCTTTGAATGTGGCTCATCCAATCAGAATTTACAGTCTTAACTATCCGTTTCTTTTTGTATATATATATATATATATATATATATATATATATATATACATATATATATATATATATATATATATATATATATATATACATTTTACTGTTTGATGTCATTAGTTTTTACTAAAGAGTTATGTAATGTGAAATGAAAAATGCATTGTAAGTGTGGATTAAGTGCCCAAATACTTTTTAAGGCCACTGTACTTGAATTCCCTGTACATGAATGATCTATCCCTATAAGATTTTGGTGATACCATCCACCACAATACACATCCACAATAGAAAACAGAAAGCTCTTTTTGTGTGTAATGGATGGCTGGACGCTGTTATTTGCGCACTAGAGACTCAAGCAGCTGCAGGGAACACCTTCTCAAGCTTAAAGCTCATTACCAGACCATTATTAGGATCCACCTTAACACCTGCAAAAACAGGTGCTGCTTCACAAGCCACTAAGAGAGTACATTATCTGCTCAGTTGGAAAAAGAACAACAAAGAAAACAAATAAAGGAAATGTCACACTTCTTGGTCCATCAACAAGATCTGACGACCAGGAGCAGAAATACTTCAAAGTGAATTTCAAGGTCTAAATTTTTCATTTCGTAAAATACGGAACAGCATGGCACCTTTCAATGCGCACTAAATCCCTCTGTCAATTCTACAGTTGCTTTTGTTGATACTAAAAACTACTTTAAATCAGTTGTTGTACATGAACCTGCCAGTAAAAGATTGTAAATATTTCATCAGGATTTTGAAACAGAAATCCATGTACAGTGGCAGCAAAAAGTATTTTGACACAAAAGCCAAACTTGAAATGAATTTCACTGCATTTAATAATAAAATATTAAACTAAGTGTTATCTTTCAAGAGTTTGCTGTTCTGCAATTGTTCCAAAGTAATTTGGAACAATTATTTATTTTTTTATTTGAGAGTTATTTTCCCTCAAATTAAACATACAAATGTTTTTTATTAGTAATATTTTTATTTAATTTCATTATATATATATATATATATATTTGAAAGTGTATCTGTTGGTATAAGGGATGTAGTGAATCCATTTTCTGAACCTTTCTGAGACATTTTTGCAATTACTTTTAACTAACTTGCTTGAATATAATGTCTTGTGTATGTTTAAATTAAAGTGTGCAATTTGTATTATTATTATTTATATAAGAATATCTTATTTAAAATTCCTTTGTAATGTGTCTGGTCTAGTGTGTAATGGCCACTATTCATAAAATCTTTAAATGCACATGGAAAATTATTTTACAATTATACAACAGAAAATAATAAACTTTTAAGAAGCCATGTTGCTTTTTCCCCTTCAGGCAGCAACATCCCACATGTCACGGATCCACTGGTCTCCCTCTCTCAAGCCACACTCGGCTCCCTCTCCCTCACTCCACACAGCGCACTCACTCGCCTGAGTTTTAATCATGCACACCTGCAGCTCATCATCAGCCTGTTTGGACTTGCACTTAAACCTCACACTCATGCTTACACTCAGTCAGTGTCTGGCCTTGTTGTATGTTGCAAGGACTCACCCTTTGCTCTTGCTTCAGATGAAAATAAATTACCTGTATGTTAACATACCTGTTTATCAATGATCTGCTCTGGATGTGCAAGATCAGTGACCCTGAGAACCCTGAGTTTGCAGTATACCTCTAAATACTGACCTGCTCTTCAGTTTATGGATGTTGCGAGTCTGAAACCTGGTTTGGAGTTTGCTTCCTGTTTTGGCAAGGATTGTATCTGAAATACAGATCTGTGGATACTAGTGGTGATCTTTTGATTGCCTTCTGCTCATGTTCTCTGGTTTTATGAAAGCTTGAGTTAAAAATATTGTTTATTTGCCTGAATACTCACCTCATGCTTCTTAACTGTTCTGTTCTCTGTGTTCTGTTTCATAAACTCACACCTGGGTTCATCTCCAGCTCCTGTGTTGGTGTGTCATTACACCACAAAGTTTAGAATAGTTCACCCAATGTGGTTTTGCTGAAAATAAATGTATGCCAAAATGTAAATGAATGTAAATATGTGTAATAAGACATTTTCCTATTTTAGAGAAATAACTGAATTTAAATTGATCTCCTTCAAATTGGCTAACCAAACCTTCAAGCATGTTTATACAGATGATTAGCGGTAACTTAAGGACAAAAAGTAACATGTTGCTTGATTGGGAAAAGATCGATGCTAACCTTTGGTCTACACTTTACTCAAGCTGCAGCAGTGGCCTTTAAAAAATGTGTTATCCTTGCAATCAATAATGACACTTAAGATACCAGTTTTATGCAACTGGGATTAATCTTGAATCTTATTCAGCCTGTATCCCACCCCTTTTATCTCTCAAGCTTCTATGGGATGGTGCCTACTGGTTTCCAGATCTGGTAAAATCAATTGGTGGACTCCTGTGCAAGTGGACCAAACAGCCCCTGTTTATTGACAAATGGTGTCTGCAATGGTGACCAGCCCCTCGGGACCACTGACTCACTGATGTTACTGTGATATTGAGAGCAGTGAATAAAACTTGACCCATTATCCAATACTCCTAACAT
Organism: Xyrauchen texanus; assembly: GCF_025860055.1. Lineage (NCBI taxonomy): Eukaryota > Metazoa > Chordata > Actinopteri > Cypriniformes > Catostomidae > Xyrauchen > Xyrauchen texanus. The sequence continues at coordinate 6,557,879 of NC_068324.1, forward strand.
GCATTTTGGGCAATTAATCTAACTATAGTAGCTTTTGTACAGTAGGTGGCAATCCAGAAGGAAACTTGGATTATAAAAAGTGTATTTTATGTTTTCAAAGCACTTAAGATAAAATGATTAGTGATTACAAAGCCATTTGTTTTACAATTTGTATCCAGTTTTAGTTCTTAAATGAGTATCTTCTCAGTCTGTGATTTTGTTTTGAGTTGGAATCCCATTGTGTAGCATTTAGTTCACAGAGCACAGCGAACATCAAAAACACGCTGCTGCAAAACTGCATTAAAATTCTACAACTGTGCTGCTCTCCTAAGTGCTTTCTTGGCAGATGAAATCTTTGATGAATTACAAAAGACCCTGGACGATGTGTGTTATGTGTGCGTGGCTGTATGGTGTGTGTATATTAGTGGGGTCAGGGACTTTGGTGTGGCTTACTAAGTTTGTTGAACAAAGTCAATGCCAGTTTTTACTCTATGTGGGGAAATTTCACAAAACCTGTCAAGAACATGTCTGGTTCATATTGCTCCACAAAATCAAAAGAAAAAGAAAAAAATACAGAATTACAGTATATTTTGCTTAAAGAAAATGAAGCCTATATTTAGTTAATTAAGCCTATTAAATTATCTATGTTTATAAACATTTATATATTATGCAACATTACATACATACTTGATATATTGCATTTATATTTAAAACATATTTTTATGAAGGTTTGTATTTACTTTCATACCTACATTTTTTTTTATTAGAATAAAAGTCAAATAACTACAATATAAAAATCAAATCTGATGATTGCAACATGCTCACAAAAAGTTGAGACGGGCGATTTAAGACTAATAACAATTTGACGAGTTGAAATAAGGCGATGTGAAACAGGAGATGTTAAACAGGTGAGGCAATCGTGTCATAGTATATAAGGAGCCTCCAAAATCAGCCTAGTCCTTCAAGTGCAAGGATCATTGAAGACTTGTCAATTTGCCAACAGACGCTTAAGCAAATAATCCAGCACTTTGAGAACAACATTGCACTCTCCAAGTGCACAATATAGTTAAAAGATTCAAGGAATCTTGTCAAAACTTGGTGCGTAAAGGGCAAGACGAAAACCTGTCCAGACCTGTCTCCAGTTGAGAATGTGTGGCTCATTATGAAGCACACCATATGGCAATGAAGACCCAGTACAATTGTGCAGCCAAAGACCTACATAATGGATGTATAGGTGAAAATTCAATTTTCTAAACTTGTCTTCAGTGCCCAGATGCTTAACAAGTGTTATTATAAAAAATTGTACTGTTTCACAGTGTTAAACAATCAACTGTCCCAACTTATTTGGAGCATGTTGCAATCATCTGATTTGATATTACTGTAAATAAAAACAACAACAAAAAATGAAATTCACTGGGTAAAACATCATATAATATGTTGTTGTAATGCTTTCAATATAGCAAAGGGTGAAATATAATTTATTATTAGCATTTTTCATACTGTCCCAACTTTTTTGGAATTGGGATGGATGGATGGATTTTCCTAAACATGTTTTTTAAATCATCACAGTTTGTTACTCTGTGTTTACTCTTTTCCTTAATTCTCTCACTGTTGCTAAGAACTTTATGTTCCTCAGATACAACTTTGTGTTTTCCAAAGAAAGTTCACCCTTTACTTCATGGCACATAAAATCCAAAAATCAATAGCTATCTCTTAAACTTGAGGCACCACAAAATATAACAGATTGCTTAGTCTCTCTCATCTCCTAGGGTTTGGTAGCTGCTTGTTGTGCCTAAATGTATGTGTGCTTAACTTAAACCAACTTCACATGACAAACAACAGCACTAATGGTGGTGAACATTAATCTGATGATCTGGCTAGTCAACAAACTACAGCATGACTCTGACTTCTTAAAGGAATAGTTCACCAAAAAATGTAATTTGGGCATTAATTATTCACCCTCAAGTTGTTCCAAACCCATATGACTTTCTCTCTTCTGTGGAGCACAAAATGAGGAATTTTGAAAGATGTACTGGTATTTTTTCTGCATGCAATAACAAAGAATAGAGAAAATAACCTGTACGGGAAAAGAATACTGTATGGTGACACTTTACAATAATGTTCCATTCGTTAAGCATTAGGTATCATGAACAATATAATCTATATAACAATATATTTTTACAGAAATTATTAGTCATTGCTAATGTTTATTATAAAAGTATTTGTCAGTTTGTGATAGTTCATAGTGCAATAACTAATGTTAACAACAACGTTTGATTTTGAACATGTATTAGTATACATATGTTGAAATGAACATTAACCAAGATTAATAAGTGCTGCAGAAGCATTGTTTTTTAACATTTAATTTTAACAAATTTTGTTAACTGATGTTAACAAATGGAACCTTATGTATATCTGCATGTGTCTTCTGAAGCCATAATAACTTTGTGTCAGGAGCAGAATTACATTTAAGCCATTATTCGCTGACAATCTTAATAAATGCACCACAGTAGCTCTAACTATAGTAGCCCTATCTCTGCAGGAAATAAATTAATTAATAATAAACTAAATCTAATGGATTCCACAACAAATACTATTACAAACCATTAGTTGATAACTGTAACTGTAAAGTGTTAAGGTCCAGTGTTTAGAAATATGTTTTATGAACTGTAAGATAAATGACTAATGTATTTTAAGTTCATCCTGGATTAATTGCAGAAGTTCACATAGATGCATTGTCCTTTGTTAGTTGGCTGATGAAGGCTTTTGTTGGCAATTAAATGGTTGTCTGTGTATTCCATTTCAAGACTGTATTCCATCAATAGACAATGGTGATGCAGGCAGAGATCAATGAGATGCATCGCAGTTCAACCGGCAGGTCATTTCGGTGAGGTTCGGTTGTGTCCATCCTAAGTCCAATGTTCAGGCAGTGGCATATGAAGTATCAGATGTCTTACAGTTGTAGTTGGCATTATAATTTTCCAGCCTATTCAAGAGAATGTTGTGATCTATCATGTCAAAGAAAGCACTAAGATCTAAAAACACTAGAAGAGAAATTCAGCTGCGATCATATGATAAGAGCAAGTCATTTGTAACTCTGATAAGTGCATTCTCTGTACTGTGATGGGGCCTAAATCCTGACTAAAATTGTTCATATATACCATTTCTCTTAGAAATGAACATAGTTGTGAGAACACTACCTTTTCTAATATTGTCTACATAAATGGTAGATTTGAAATCGGTCTGCAATTAGCCAATCCTCCAGAATCAAGCTGTGGCTTCTAAATAAGCATTTTGATAACTGCAATTTTGAAGTTCTTGGGACATGTCTTAAGGATAGCGAGGAGTTAGAAGAGGTTCTGAGATTACAGGGAATTCCTCTTTTAAGTGATTATTTGGTATTGGATCTAGCATACATGTTGTGACTTTCCATGCACCATGAAATACATCACATTTTTTATTCTTCCACTTGCGCTCCATTTTCCTAGCTGCTCTCTTGAGAGCATGAGTGTGATCATTGTACCATGGTGCAAGGCTTTTTCTTGAATTTTCTTTAATCGAAGGGGGGTTACACTATCAAGAGTGCTAGAGAAGACTGTTCTTCTAGACTTCTTGGCGTATTGAGTATGTGAGACAATTCTGGAATATTATTAGTGAAGCTATCTTTAGTGGTCGATAGAATATTTCTACCTGAACGATAGTATGGTGTAGATTGAATGACATTAGCTGATCGCAGCAAACAAGAGACGTGGTACTGATCCGAGATGTTTTTGCTCTGTGCTAGAATTTCTATAGTATCAAAATCCACTACATATGACAGAATTAAATCTAGCATATGATTATGGCGATGAGTTGAGAATATTGATAAATGCTAATCCCAATGTGTCATTTTCATTATCTATGTGAATCTACATTAACTACTAGATCTGATCAAATATTTGCAAATTCACCAAGGAAAGCTGAAGTTTAGCCTGGGTGATCTATATACTGTAGCAAGGGCAAAAGATGACAGACATTTTTTATTTATATCTGACGGTGTCACATTAAGCATTAATATTTCAAAAGACTTAAACATATATCCTGTCCTCCGAGTGACACCAAAAATGTCACCGTTAATTGTAGCAACACCTCCTCCTTGACCCTTCAGACGGGGCTCATGTTTATAACAATAACCTGGGGGAGTAGTTGAAGCTTCATCCAGTTTAAGCCCGGTTTCAGTCAAGCAGAGCAAATCCAAACTATGATATGTGATATTTCATTACATTAGTGTTTTGGTAGAAATATATCTAATGTTTAGTAGCCCTACCTTCATAATATGTTTATCTTAAATTTTACTGACCTCCACTAGCATTTGGATGTGTGCCACTAACTCAATAACCTTTTCTGTCAGCCTGACTTAATTCCATACATTTATCACATGTGAATCCCTCACTGCTGATGGAAGAAGCTATAATAAACATGTGGCATGCAATGCAGGAGGAAATGAAATAGTTTGTTGTTGTTGTTATCCAGCACACCCTAGATTCAAACTCGCAACTCCAGGGGTGGTAGTCAGCATCAATGCTCGCTGGAGGTCATTTTTGACGTTATATGTCTATAGCCCTGTAAGTATGGTATGCATAAACATGCTCTACACGAATACAGGATCATATTTGAGATTAGATTCTGCCTCTTGTGATGCAAATATTATTTTCTGTCTTAAGTCCATTGCTCTGATTAAAAAGTTTTTAGGGGTTTCTTTACTGTTCTGCACCTCAATAGAAAGCTGTTTGTAAAGCTTTGTTGCACTTCATTCCTGATAGTGTGAACAGATAATTCTCTTTAGGGTATGCAGACACAGATCACTCTAAACCTTCCAGGTAGCTCTGCAGTTGCAGACCCAGTACCATGGCTCTGATAACAGCATCCACTATTTCTGGCTCAGAGTACCCTCTACTGAGGCCATTCTCAATTTGGTGGGCTAAACTAGAGAAAGTGAGTGAGTCCTTTTGCCCCGGTTCAACAATCTGGCCCAAGATTTTATAATCTTTTCGCTATGGGAGGCTATTTATCTGGGTCATTGGCAGAATTCTTTATACCGTTTCGCCATAACCTTTTTTTTTATTTTCCTAGTGTCCAGTTCTTGTATTTCACTTTCCCTCTGTTGTACTATCAGTCTTAAGTGCTCTTGTTCCCTCTTTAATTTGGCCTGTTCATCATCTACTTTAGCCTGTTTCTTTGTAGTGTTTGTACTGAGGGCATGCACACTTTTAATCATGTCTAGTAAACAACAGTTCTGCCATGCCCTCGTCCTCAAGTTCACTTCATCACAGTCAATATACTGACTGATATGTGAAATAAGGAAACTTAGATTTTTAGCAGCTATTCTTTACTGGTTGAATCCTGAGATTTTCAGAAAGTCACTTGCATTAGCTGTTCAATGGTAAGTTGAAACAGCAATCCATTAACCTCAAACCGCAGGTCCGTAACCTCTGAATCTACCGTGGTATTGTGGAGCTATGGGTTGTTATTTTTCCTGACTTGGTCAGTGTTGCCTCCTTAGTGGATACAGCACCTCGGGATGCACACTTCACTGAGCTAGGCTCCCACCATTTCATTAGCCGATGCGATGCACTGTCTACCGCCCGGGTTAGTTTTACAGGATGATTGACGTGGGGTGACATCCTCTGTTATGGGACACCAACCTCACTTCGACCATCCCAGTGGTGCCTCCAAATGTAGTTTGCCTGAAAAAGGGCAACATATATATTTAAAGAATTGATAGACATGGACACATGTTGTGCTTCCCTCAAGTCATGTATTAAAAGAGTGAGTGAACACTCAGTCATACATTTACATTTATGCATTTGGCAGATGCTTTTATCCAAAGCGACTTACAGTGAACTTATTACAGAGACAATCCCCCTGGAGCAACCTGGAGTAGTGTTTTGGGGATCGAACCAGCAACCTTCTGATTTACAGTTATGTGCTTTAAATTCTCTGGGATGTATGTGCTGTCATTCCACATTCATTATGTTTCACAATTTATATTGCAAACATGACATTATCTTGCCAGCAATAATGTTCAATTATCACAGTATTATAACACTTTAGAAATGATCAGTCAACGGCACAGTGACTCTCGCTGAGATTAGCTTAACATTGGCGACTAACCATAGATTTAGCACATGTAACTCCGTCTCACTCATCGTTGCGATACAAGCACAGAATGAAAACACGACAGTATTGGAGATAACGGTCTCACAGTTCAACAACGCGATACGCTGTATAATAATCCTGACAGTTATCAAACAACCACAGCACTTTACATACACTCACCTAAAGGATTATTAGGAACACCATACTAATACTGTGTTTGACCGCCTTTCGCTTTCAGAACTGCCTTAATTCTACGTGGCATTGATTCAACAAGGTGCTGAAAGCATTCTTTAGAAATGTTGGCCCATATTTATAGGATAGCATCTTGCAGTTGATGGAGATTTGTGGGATGCACATCCAGGGCACGAAGCTCCCGTTCCACCACATCCCAAAGATTCTCTACTGGGTTGAGATCTGGTGACTGTGGGGGCCATTTTAGTACAGTGAACTCATTGTCATGTTCAAGAAACCAATTTGAAATGATTCGAGCTTTGTGACATGGTGCATTATCCTGCTGGAAGTAGCCATCAGAGGATGGGTACATGGTGGCCATAAAGGGATGGACATGGTCAGAAACAATGCTCAGGTAGGCCGTGGCATTTAAACAATGCCCAATTGGCACTAAGGGGCCTAAAGTGTGCCAAGAAAACATCCCCACACCATTACACCACCACCACCAGCCTGCACAGTGGTAACAAGGCATGATGGATTCATGTTCTCATTCTGTTTACGCCAAATTCTGACTCTACCATCTGAACGTCTCAACAGAAATCGAGACTCATCAGACCAGGCAACATTTTTCCAGTCTTCAACTGTCCAATTTTGGTGAGCTCTTGCAAATTGTAGCCTCTTTTTCCTATTTGTAGTGGAGATGAGTGGTACCTGGTGGGGTCTTCTGCTGTTGTAGCCCATCCGCCTCAAGGTTGTGCGTGTTGTGGCTTCACAAATGCTTTGCTGCATACCTCGGTTGTAACGAGTGGTTATTTCAGGCAAAGTTGCTCTTCTATCAGCTTGAATCAGTCGGCCCATTCTCCTCTGACCTCTAGCATCAACAAGGCATTTTCAGCCCACAGGACTGCCGCATACTGGATGTTTTTCCTTTTCACACCATTCTTTGTAAACCCTAGAAATGGTTGTGCGTGAAAATCCCAGTAACTGAGCAGATTGTGAAATACTCAGACCGGCCCGTCTGGCACCAACAACCATGCCACGCTCAAAATTGCTTAAATCACCTTTCTTTCCCATTCTGACATTCAGTTTGGAGTTCAGGAGATTGTCTTGACCAGGACCACACCCCTAAATGCATTGAAGCAACTGCCATGTGATTGGTTGATCAGATAATTGCATTAATGAGAAATTGAACAGGTGTTCCTAATAATCCTTTAGGTGAGTGTATTATTAGTCACCAGTGCATTAAACACGCTAACATTAATAGTAGCATTTTAATATAAAACTTCAACCACCACAGATAACAGTTATGAAGGGGCTTACCTGAAAAAGGGGAACATACATATTTACCGAATTGATGGACATGGACACATGTTGCGCTTCCCTCAAGTCATATAATATAGAGTGAGGGAAGGAAACCCGACTTCCCGTCAATAACTCCCCACACTGCCCCCTTCCGGAGTCTTCCGATACTGCACTGGAACAGTGCATACAAAACCCAAGAGCAATAACATTAACAAGAGAATTAATAACACTCAAATCCTTATCTATTTGTTCAACATTCTACATTGTTATATAAGCACATTCAGAGGGCTTTGACAGGCACATTAGAAAGAGTTGTGTAGTACCTTTCTGTCAATGTGATGGATGACCTTGTTCGGCAGATGGAACAACAACAACAACTGAAAGGGAAAAGGAGGAAGTAAGGTGGCTTGACAGTGATTTGTATGTACAGCGGTGGCCACGCTTAGGTGATGCAGGGGTCCGCGTTGGGCCAGGACTGGGCCTGTGCATGCGGTCTCATGGGTTAATTGGAGACGACAGCTGCAGCCGCTCTTTGGCAGACACTGAGAGCTCTTGAATGTGGCATGGCAAGCCAAGGAGGTGTGGGAGTGTGATGCGATTTGGGGCACCTACAGACTGACAGTGGGCAGTCACGTGGCATTAGGAAAATTAAATCTATGCAGAAATAAAACTCTTGTGTTTCACATTCAGTTTGACTCACAGTCAAGATCTATTATTTGCCAGGAAGTTAACTAGCCAAGCCTGACCATTTTCCACTTCTCAGCTTTACAGACACCTGAGCACTGTTTCTATACCTAGTAAGCTGCCTTATTTCAAAATATATTATCTGACTTGTTTTCTTGTTGACTTGTAGAATATATCTTGAAATAAGTTTCTTTTTCTTAGCCAATTGGCCATTTTTATTTATGTGTGTGTGTGTATGTGTGTGTGTGTGTGTGTGTGTGTGTGTGTGTGTGTGTGTGTGTGTGTGTGTGTGTGAAGAGAGAGACATTTTTACACTCTTGATGTTTGGTAGCCTCACCCATTCATGTCTATGCATTTTTTTATTTTATATAATGAATAATGAAAAAAGAAAACTCAGATTTTTAGTGTTTCCCATTCATTTCCTATGGCGGTCACTTTAGACTGGAAAAAGTATGTAACTTTTTTTTTTCCTACCACTTAGACTAACTCTGATTTCTTTGTGTGTGCTCAGACATCAAATGGATGAAAAGCCATCAAGTCTTGTTATATAAAGGAAACCAGTTTTATTAAAGAAAAAATAGATTTCGGTCAAAAATTACCGAACAGCGCATGAGGGTTATTAATTTGGTTAAATACTGTATCTAAAAAAAGAAAAAACTATCACAAAATATACTTCTATCGAAGATATGTTCTCCAAAAACAAATATCAAGCAAATTTATAGATAAATTAGATAATCAGTATTTTTGTCTTGTTTCTAGTAAAATTAAGACTATTTTTTTTTATTTTTTTTTTGCTGTGTAGTTTGCTGCCTCACTGCATACATAGAAAGCGGTCTCCTAAGGCAGCATCCTAACCAACATAGAACCTCATATGTGACTGATTTGGAGTGCTCTACATAGGCCATATTGCACTCAGCATGGGAGACTCACCTCACAATTGTTTTCAACTGTCAATAAACAAAAAAAAACATAGCATGACAGCGTTTTACAGCCATGTTAAAATAAAAATATATATATACAATTTTGAGAATGCAGTCATAATAGGCCTTTTAAAATATAAATTAATCACATAGGAGGCTTTTTACAATAATTTAGTCAAAGTTTTGAGAATAAGATCATAACATTATGAGATTAAAGGCTTGATGTTTTAAGAATAATCTCATTTCATAAGAATAGCGTCCTAAAGTTTTGAGAATAAAGCCATAACATTATGAGATTAAAGTATTGAAAATGCAGTTGTAATGTTATGAGAAATAAGTCATAAAATTAGGAGATTCAAGTTGTGATATTGCATGAATAATTGAATTATGAATTATTTTGTGAAAGGCAAGCTTATCACAATAGGAATAGGTCTTCGAGGTGGTAGAGCGGGTCGGCTGCCAATCGCAGGGTTGGCGGTTCGAATCCCGGCCCACACGACTCCACATGTCGAAGTGTCCTTGGGCAAGACACTGAACCCCAAGTTGCTCCCAGTGGTAGGCTAGCGCCTTGCATGGCAGCTCTGCCGCCATTGGTGTATGAATGTGTGTTTGTGTGAATGGGTGATAGGGACACAGTGTAAAGTGCTTTGGTAACCTCTGAGGTTAGAAAAAAGTGCTATATAAGTGCAGACCATTTACCATTTATAATGCATTACAATGCTGTCTACATAGGCAGCTCACTCATTTTTGGAAGAAAGCACTGGAATTGTATGATAGATCCCATTATAATGTCAAATCATAAACTCATGCGGTGGATAATTGCAAAAGTAAACTCTCATTTAAAAATATTACCTTTATAATTTCAGAACAAACAGCCACCTAGTCGTTTCATGAAGTCTGTCTCATTTTGCATGCATTAGGGAATTACTGGCCATTGGAAGATGAAGAGGGTGGCAGTGGTGCTGGGTGAACATGGGAAGTTTATATATCATTCACTTACGCAGTTACTTGTGGGTCAGTGTGACAACATTAATGAGCTGTCATTAGAGAGAATGAGATGGAGCGACTGTGTGTGCGAGAGAGAGAGAAAGCAAGTTATGAACTGATGAGGAGTAATAGATAAAGGAATAGACCATCACTAATGTCTCACTTGGTCTGAAAAGACCATCATCCATGAGGAAGTTATGGGCTTAATTTTTGAGGCTGGATGCTCGGAAAAAGGCTTTTTAATGCTTTTTGTGTCAGTAGTCTTCGCTGCATATAATCGACCTTGAACAACGCAACTGTCCACCTCACTAATTAAGTAGATGATATACAGATGCCATGATTTTATGTCTAGTGACAGTGAACCATTTTTTCACTCTGCATGAGAAAAAAAGAGGACAAAAAAATTATGGTAAAACACTCTGACGTGCCACACAACTGTACATTTTTAGATTCGGCCACAAGGATGATGGATTTGTGTTAATAAACAAACAAACCTAGTTATCCGCATAACTGCAGATACAGTGTGGAAATCTAGCACATACCATAAACTAGCTTAGCTTGACTATATGTCCCATTTTTCCCAGAACCATCTTTTTTCATACGGCCTGATTTATTTCACATTTTTCACACTGTCCCCTTCTGTATATGTTGCATGGCCCGTTTATTGGGCCAGGCTGACATATGAGAATAAACCTGTTAAAACATGATAGAATGAAGAGGTGGAGAAACAGGTTTGCACTGCACGTAATCCCCAGCAGTTATATTCATTTAACTGTTTTTTTTTTACACATTGTGTTAAAATAATAACCATTAATTGCATTTTCTTTTCTTTTGATACTTTAAATCTGTGTTATGCCATTTTTTGTTGCGAGGAATAAAGGCAGCCGGTGACGATGGTTCGAGAGAGAGAGAATTACGGGCATGTCCGTCATGTGTGTGTTTATGTTTATGTGTTTGTGCTTTTGGTTTAAGTTTGCATTAAATTATGATTTATGTTGACAAGCCGGTTCTCGCCTCCTTCTTGCCCATCCTTAACAGTGTTACATTGGTGCCAAAACCCGGGAAGGAGGAGGGATGCCCGTTGCATAGTCCTCGTCACTGCCGTCCACCCAGGGGAGCGCCTCTGCCATCTGCCGGGTGACAGAGTAGCCCGGCCGCCCGGATGCGGGGAATGGCCGCCATCCGCGGGGCAAGTTGGAACTGATACCCCGACCGCCTGGAGCGAGGGAGCTGCTGCCGGGGGCGGAGGAGTGCCCTGCCATCCCCAGAGATGCGGAGGGGTCGAGGGAGGCCGCCGTCCGCGAGGGAAGGAGGGAAGAAACTCCCCGACCGCCCGGAGCAGTAGGGCTGCTGCCAGGGGCGGAGGAGTGTCCCCATTTGCTGCCAAAAAAAAGCGGACTGGCGTTCTGCCCGCTGGGGGTCGAAGGTTTGACTCCGGTTCGCCCGAAGTTGGAGCGGCTGTTGTCCGCCTGAGTGTGGATGAGTGTTCGAGGACCACGCAACGGTACATCAGAGAACCTGTGAGTGAGCTTTTTCTCTCTCTCCTCACTCTCTCGAACCATCGTCACCGGTCGCCTTAATCCCTCGCGCCCCCGATTGGGGACCAGGCGCGCGATATTCCGACCCGGCCCCGCCCCACTCCGCTCCACAGTGTGTGAGTGTGTTATGCAGCTTGATGTATTTTGTGTTATTTTGTCTACAGTCATACCTGTTTAAACAGGATAGAATGAATAGACGGCAGAAACAGGTCTGCGCTGCACGTAATCCCCAGCAGATATGAGGCACGCATGCGCATTATTGCTATTTTTCACCCGCAATCTCCCAAACTCCTCTTTCGAAGCCACAGTCCACTTTCAAAATACGAGTCCCATTCTCATTCAACGGAAAACTTGATTTCAATGCAGTCAATTGTCCACAAGAAATAACACAGCAATAAAGCATCACATTTTCTGTTGGGATATTCTTACATCTATTGAACATAACAAACATTTTCCAAATGTGTACATACCTTCGGTGTGTCACACATAACGTGGCCACTTTCAGCATATCATGGCGCCATTTCACGGGCGGCCCAGCAGCGCCATTTCACGGGCGGCCCACCAGGAAAACTCACAGTTCTCCCAATGTCCTGTCCACCTCTGGATATAGCTTTAAAGCTCTAGTTACAAGTGATAATTTTGGTCTTGGTTTAGAGATTTAAAACCAAAAAAAACATACCTAAGTATGTAGAATGACAGTATGTTGGCTACCTAAATTCAAAATTATAGAATTTACTTGAAATTTAAAAGGCATTCTCAATTCAATTCTGGAAACAACACAACCCTGCAGCACATAATAACCTGAGAAATTAAAAACAACCCATTCAACAAAAAATAACCAAAACGTAAATAAAATGTGCAAAATGTGTCCCTCTTTTGTGCTCTAATATACACTTTAATTATCTTTTCATTCTCAATTACCCATCATGGCAGGGGCTGAAGATGAGACCAGGGGGCCACTGGCAGCAGACCGCCCCATGCTGACCAGACAAGCCGAGTAATAATACCACTCAGTAATTTCACCTCAGAGTCAGATTTCAGACACGCCTCATCCCCAGAGGTCTTGTCGCAGCGATGAAGCTGGATTGGCAGAGCAGGGTGGAGGTCAGTGTTCGCATTTCAAGAAAAGAAAGTTTAGATTAGCCAGCAGATTGTCAATCACAATCCCTCCATATTTTTCAGGTTTGATATTAGATTTTGCAAGGTAGTACTGTGCATAAGCTAGTCATTAAGTCAACATGAAATCAAAATTAAACCTATTTAGTTTTTTAATAAACATCCCTGGTCATATTTTGTGTGAGTCATCAGTGTGCGTTTGCGATTCATCAAACATTATTCTAAAGAAGAACCAAGGCCATGTAGGCCAAAATATCGTTTAGCAATAGCCAAATAGCTATTTAGACATAATTTTAGGCCATGTCAACACTTATCCATTTTTATCTGAAGACCCCATGATTTGCAACATTTACACCTCTAATACACACTGGAATGTGTTTTTTTATCCACCAAAAATGGAGATTTTCAAAAACACTCTCTATAACTGCATACTTTGGAAAATTATGACATTAGGAAACTCTAAACGGAGGTTCCAAACAAACAGATTGGTGTGGGCGTGGCCTTAGGGCATAACCGACTACATTTTTGCAAACTGATTTTTACGTGCCACATTCTACATTTCCTTTCATTGTCTGACACTTTCACACAAATTATGGGTACAACAGCTGATTATGACTATATAAACATTTAGTTTTCTCACTGGTACTCATACACTGCTATGTTATCATATTAAAACACTTTTAATATAACGTGTGATTAGCCTGCGTGGAAGCTCACCTCATAGTGTCACGTCTAGATGTGTTTTTGTTCATGTTTTGTGTTTTTCTTTTAATTTGTAAAGTTTAGTTCCTTTTTCATGTCATGTGGTTCCCCGGTCATGTGATCATCCTGTTTCCTTCCATGTTTACGTGTCTTGATTTCTATTGGTTCATAGTATTGTTATAAGTTCTGTTATGTAATTGGTTCATGGTCATTGTCTTGTTATCTTATTTATCTTATATATGTACATAACATTTCCATATATGTGTATATACTGTATATATTCTACAAATAAAATATAATTTATGAACTGATTATTGTCCTTGAGTTTCTCTATTGAAGTTAGTAACCCACCTTATATAGGTATATTTGCCCTAACTTTAGCTCTGAACATAATTTCAGAGGGTAATGATTTTTAGTGACACTGTCATTGAAATGTCCCAAAATCATCAGAATCTCACTTCATTACTTGTACGGTACAACTCAATTATATGCTTGACCAGAGTCAAGATTGAGTGCTTCCTAATATGGTCCAATAATTTTTATGAGATCTTCACATTTGCCCGTTTTTTCAACTCTTATTTTATTAGATGGCCTCTTGGTGGCCTAAATGATTTCACTGCACATTTTTGTCACTCGGATACAGAAATTGACAGGTCTATAATTACTTGTTTAATGAACCACACCTCTTAAGACCTGTCGAGAATATTATAAGAGCTGCTTCAACATTCTGGCCATCATAAAGAATCATCAAAATAAACACTGAATGAAGGACGTATCACTTATATACCCTTCAATAGAAAGAACAAATGACACGCCATTATACACGCCATTTAGTCTAGCCAGCTATCTGCATATTATGCCGATATTTTGCCCCATTAAGCATTACATGGAGTGGTCCCTCCTCAATGTGACAGCCAGACTGTAGCATGAAACATGTATTGCTTTAGAAATAAAAGGGAAAAAATCATGCTTTCAGACAAATTGTACCATCAAAGCTTCATAGATTTCCAATATTCTCTGAGGTAATGCTGCAAGACTTTGAAACACTGTTGGACAAATTGAGAAAAAAAGTGTTGGTTTAAGATTATTAAAGCAATATGTCACCCAAAATAGAAAATTCTGTCATTATTTACTCACCCTGATGTTGTTCTAAACTTGTATCCTTGTATGCATTACGACAGTTCATAATGACCACATATGTCAAGCTTCAAAATGGACAAAAACATAAATAAATAACTCAAACCTCACCAAAGTAGCACTATAAAATAAGTTTGTTTGACTTGTGTGCTGTATTCAAGTCTTCTGAAGTCAAAGGATAGATATACAGTATTGTGAGGAACTGACAAAAAATGACAGCTGTGGATACAATGAACTGTACCTGTGTGGCAATTAATAATTGCATAATGACTTTTCTAAAACTACTACATTTAATATAAAATGATCTAATGTATACAATAAAAATTTATAAAATATTAAGTAAAATAAAATCTACCTTTTAATATAAAAATAACAGCATTTGGTTTTTGAATAACATGAGTAAATCAAAATGATACAAATTAGAAATATTTTTAAAATATAGTTCAAACCACATATATCAAGTTTGTTGAAATTTTATATATTTGTATCCATATTGGTACATATTTGAAAAACTAATTATTTATATACTTAAAAAATGTCAACGTAACCATCAAATTAAAGGTATTAAAACACTTTCATAAATCTTCCTTTGTATATTTTTCAATGTAATTTTTTTTAATGATTTATTAATTGTATTATTTATGTATTCTATTATATATATATAAATAATATTTTTATATATATTAGGGATGCCACAATTCTAAATATAATATTGAACTGTGTATAGATTGCGTATAAATTATTTCCGTAGGTTTCATTTCTCTCCAAATTGGCTGTTTGTGTGCCCGTGAATCTAGCGCTGAGATGAGGAAACGCTAATAACCCACCCGCGAATAAATATCCTATCACAATGCACTAAATTTAAGGGGTGCTTAACCATGCTTGCAATGCTGTTGCAGATTTCACACTTTAACATAATGCAGGAAAAGATAGCTGACCTAAGGTATATTGCAGATTACATTCTGAATTAATTAAATTGTACTTGAGTATTGGTAAGTTTAACTGAGATGGTTAATGTTTACTGAAGTACAGGTATGTTTATTTGAAATGGTCAATTTATGTTTACATATGTTTAATTTTTTTTAAATAAGGAAATCGTGTGTTCCCCAGTTTGAATATGGGCTACCAGCAGCTGTGAGCTGCCAGTGCTATTTTTTTTTAAATATATTTATTTTATACACTATTATGTTACACTAATATGTACAAGTGGATTTTTTTTATTTATTTATTTATTTTTGCTTTTAATTAAACGAGTATTGCGATAAAAAAAATTATAATAATAATAATAAAAAACAAATTCTTCTTGTGGCCATAGAATAACAAAAAACACTCCCGAATCGAAAACCATGGATAAAAAACCGAGGTGTGTATTGAACCATGGGCTAACTTTTGTTGCATCCCTTACATATATATATATATAAATCAGTATATATATTTCAAATATCAATACGTTTTATTTAAGGTTTCTTCATTCGATCTGAACAAAACCTGTCTTTTCATAAAAATTTCAAAATATCAGATATTTTTTAAAACTTCACACTGTCATGAGGGTCGTCCTCTCTTTTAAATTAATTGTTTATTTATTTGTATGTATTTCTTTTTTTATCCCTTAGCAGAATGAGTACTTGCATGTTGCTTACAGCAACTGTTCACTTTGATGTGGTGGACAAAAGTTTTCAAATATGAATGATATATAAAAACAAAAAAGGTTTCACTGCTTATTTTTTTTAAGATTCCCAAGATATATTACTGACAGAATTTTAAGAAAATTTTTCACAACAGTTGAAGTTGTTCAACTAGAGAGGGCCACTCTGAGATCACTCATTGTTTTCAACATGCAGGTCTGAGGTCAAAGGAGGAGACCTATTTCTTTATGACATCAAATCGATAATCGTGTACGAGTGAGACCTTTCGCAAGAGATATTGGTCTTCGAACAACACAGCACCAATAAAGAAAAGACGGGTGAATCATGGGAGCCTCCAATAATTCATCAACCACTTAAAATGTATGGCAAATATGCCAAAACACCAAGAGTAAGGAGTGCTGTGAGAAAACATATAGAGAAATCATGCAAGAGAGAACAAGGGGGATAGGGGGTGACAAAAGGGCATCAGGACCACCATAAATCAGTATCCTTCCAAACTGTCACATTCTTTCTGGGTTGATGTCTGTTCAGGCAGGGAGCATGGATATCTGCCATGCGAAAAATACTTTTCAAATATATCAGATGTGAATAGGAGCGGAGACCAAATCTCTACATATCTGACATTTGCAGGCATGTATGCAATCATTTTATCAACCTGTCAAAGCTAAAGTTTAAAGTCAAAAGCAGCCAGTCTTAATGTATATAAAAACTATTGATGAATTCATTTTAAGTTTTTCTAATTTACTGTGAAATAAAAAGTGTAATAAAAAAAAAGAAGTAATCAAGATCGATGGGAGGGTGGAGCAAAATCACACTCTCTATTTTTCCAGTTTCAGCATGAGCATTGATTATGACAAACCCTGATTGGATTAGAAACTTGATGGATGTGACACTCATTCTTTTTTTCATTGGATCCATTAAGTTACTCAGAATTTCTTTTTTTTGTGTGTATATTAAAGTGTGTATTCAGTAATTAATAATGCGTTACCATGAATCTTGCTTTCAAATAATTAGTAATTCATTCATGTTTATGTGGTAACTCTTAAAAATAATATTTTAAAAAGACCTCCAGCAATATCAAACCTGCCAAAGTCAATAATTTTTAATGAACAGAAGAGATAGCCCAAGAAATACACAGATAGGCACATACATCTGTAAGCTGAATATTATACTCTACCAGACACTGTTGCCATGATGTAGAGAGCTGTTATGTTCAATTTAATTCCAGCAAAGAACACACGAGGCGCATGTATCTCTGAAGGTGCATTTCATGATCATGTTCACAATAAAAACATAATTAGTCATCAGTTCACTATTACTTACTGAATGGTTAATCATGTTTCCATATTAGTTAATAGTAGTAACTAAAGTGTTAATTTAGTACTACTCATTAATCCTGCATTAATTCCTTCATAGTTACCTATTAAATGATGGACCATTATTATGAAGTGTTAACCACAAGCACTCACATTTAAATTGCATGCAAACTATATATTTATCTAATTCATTCACAGCTTTTACGGTTAAATAATCTCACTAGGACATAACGTGATTTTAATTTGGGTGCTGAATGTTTACAGAATGACATTTGTATGTCAGATGGTATTGGTTTTTACATTAGAGTCTCTAGTTTGAGAAATAGATGCCTCACAGATGTCCTCAGCTGACAGCTTCATTGAATTCTACCCGCTCAACACCAGTTTCAAGTACAACAGTAAAGAGAAGACTCAGGGGTGCAGAGCTTATGGGAAGAATTGCAAAGAAAAAGCCACTTTTGAAACAGAAAAACAAAAAGAAATGATTAGAGTGGGCAAAGAAACACAGACATTGGACAACAGATAATTGGAAAAGAGTGTTGTGGATCTTAACCCCATTGAGCCTTTGTGGGATCAGCTAGCCTGTAAGGTGCATGAGAAGTGCCCAACAAGACAGTCACATCTATGGCAAGTGCTGCAGGAAGCGTGGGGTGAAATGTCACCTGAGTATCTGGACAAACTGACAGCTCGAATGCCAAGGATCTGCAAAGCTGTCATTGCTGCATGTGGAGGAATTTTTGATGAGAACTCTTTGAAGTAGATTAAGAAGTTCTGAAATAAAATCAAATTGTAATAGTAGTTTTTCACATTATTAATGTCCTGACTATACATTGTGATCAGTTGAATGTCACTTTGGTGAATGAAAGTACCAATTTCTTTCCATAAGAGCAAAATCTCACATTATTCAAACATTTTGGCCACCAGTGTATATATATTCTCGATTAATCTGCTTTTGGCAAGTATGAAAAAAGTTCATTTTTGGACCCTGGATGTACCAGTTTTATTATCCATGATCTATTATGTTAGAGGGCCAAAAGTTTAAAAACCCATATCACACTGGCCCCCCAAGAAGCTCAGAGAAAGCATGTGATGTCATCAAGGGGACAGTTTACTCTTAACCTTCGCCTTCTCTGAGCCATTATTTCAGCAGCAGGTCAACTTGGTTTCTAAAGATGCCCAGCACACAGGCTTGTTTATATGGGCAGGTAGGGCAGAGCCCCACCTATATACTGTATTTATCTACATAAAAACATAGATATATACTATAAACAGCTACTAATGTAATTTGTTAACCAGTAAATATGGTCAAAATGCTGAAATGCATATTTTAATGCAGGCATAGTAAAAGTTTGAATTCTATTTTTAATCATAATGGAGCCAAAACCTCTGTTACACTATATTTGAAACAAGCATGTGGGGGAAAGAATCTGCTGCCCTCCCAAACTCCACATCGTCCCTCATTTTGTGGTCAAATATGATAATGCAGTGGTCCCTCATTGGTATTTGTGCATACCAGCAGTGTGAATGATTGTGGATGTGTATGTAACAGTGTGTCATTTCTAATGCAAATTCAGACAAATTGTCTATCAAACAACTTGGTCCTGACAAGCGAGACATAAAAATAGTTTGGAAATTAAAAGATAAGGGTAGGTAATAAGACATATGCATTGCATGATGACACATTTTATGTCAAAAAGCCTTGGCTCTGTGTGCACTGAATAAAATGTTATGTTTCCCATATTTACATATTATTATTATTATTATTATTATTATTATTATTATTATTAAGCATGAATTTTTTTAGTACTGTGCAAATGTGTAAATGACATGTAGACATTTATGTTATAATATTGATTATGTTATGAATAATAAGGGATTGAAAAAGTAAAAGAGATTTGTTATATCAACCAACATAGCTTCTTGACAATTTTTAATAATTTGTATGAGATGTTAAAATCACAAGATTTCATGTATTTTGGCTTGTCCGAATATATATATAAATGTAATTCCCATAGAGACCATGGGAACAAAATCTGAATTTCAAACCAGTACAAAACAGGAATCAAACTTTAGCTAGCTTTCTATCCGACACATTATTTAGTATTGGATTGGAGGCACATGAAATGTTGATCACAACCTAATAGTTTTATCCCTCAGAAATATTGGAATTGAGAAAAGTGTGTGTTAAATACCAAAATGAAGCCAGGAGGTTGGAGGAGAGGGGCTGAAAAAGTAAGAGGGATTTGTGACTTCAGCCAACATAGTCTCATGACAGCTGGTCAATTTGTACGATATGAGATATGTTACGACTTGTCTATGACCTTTTTTCCCATAGAGACTAACCAAATCAACAAACAGAATTTTGAATAGATACAAAACAATGATAACATTTTGACTAGCCACCAATAAAAAACTCTATTTTATATGAACAAATTTTGTGTGAAAAATTTGGTAATTTCATATTTTTACAATACAAATGAATGATGTATGTAAATAACGTCTTGGTTACTGATGTATCCTCCGTTCTCTGATGGAGGGAACAAGCCGTTGTGTCGATGAGTTGATACTAGGGGTCGCTCCTGCAGAGCCCAGACATCTCTGATCTCGATAAAAGGCCAATGGAAATTGGCGTGTGGAATTTGCTTGCCACTCCCCCGGACATACGGGTATAAAAGGAGTGACGCTGCAAACACACATCAGGTATCGCACTGAGGAGCCGAGCCAAAGACCCAGCCATTTCAGCGGTTGGTTCAGTGTTGTGGCAGGAGGGACACAACGTCTCGTTCCCTCCATCAGGGAATGGAGGTTACATTAGTAACCGAGACGTTCCCTATCTGTCGCTCACTCGACGTTGTGTCGATGAGTTGACACTAGGGGTCCCAATGGAAAACGCCACAAGAGCTGAACAGAGTTATGCAGACTGGCGGTGCGAGACAGGCAGTCCTCTGTGTGCCTCGTAGCCAGCACATCAAGCCGTCGCATAACTACCCCCAACACACTGGCAGGCATGAAGCAGCCCCCTGCACCTAGGAGAACAGTTAACTGCTCAGGAGTATAAGGACTGGCTGGCCCAGTCGTGGTAGGACTTTGTACTGATATGCCTGACCCTCGAAGGCAAACCGGAGAAAGGGTCTGTGTCGAGAAAGAATCAAGACATGGTAGTAAGCGTCCTTCAGGTCTACCGCCGCGAACCAATCCTGATGCCAAATGCTCATTAAATGCGTTTCTGCGTGAGCATAATGATGGGAGTCTGTGCAGAGCCCGGTTCGGAACTTGCAGGTCTAGGATTGGCAGCAACCCGCCACCGTTTTTAGGTACAATGAAGTAGTGGCTGTAAAACCCCTTCTTCACCTCGGCTGGAGGGACAGGCTCTATCGCATCCTTTCGTAGAAGGGAGGCAATCTCTGTGCGCAAGGCAGCGGCATTCTCGCCTCTCACCGCAGTGGAGCAGAAACCGTTGAACCTGGGCAGGGGCCTGGTGAACTTAATCGCGTAGCCAAGTCGGACGATCCTGATCAACTAACGCGACGGGTTGGGGAGTGCGAGCCACGCCCCCAAACTCCACGCGAGTGGGACCAAAGGGACTACAGCGTCAGATGTACTAGCGGGCGGTGCCTTGCAACAGGGCGGAGCCCGAGGTGCTGAGACTAGAGACATCATATCACTTACCTGGCTCCTTATGACTGCTCCCGGAACATCCTGGGATGGGGTAGGAAGATTTTCTTCTTCATAGCCCATGGAGACCATCACATCAGGGGTGGATTTTTGCCACAGCTGGGCGTGCAGGGGCGGGAGGCACCATGCCTGCCAGAGATAGAAACGGTGCTGTGATAACTACGGCCGGGGACACCGACTGTGAGACCCAGGAAATGAGAAGACTGCTTTGGGTACCACGGCCCTTGGGGCATGCGTTGAAGTAAGAAAAGGAAAATAAAGAACCTCCACCCGGCCCTCCACCGGGGGAAGGAGTGGTGCTCTTACCAGCTCCTGTGCAGCGGGTCTCCTACTTCCTGGACTGCCCATCTCGGGGAATGCTTTGAAGCCTTTCTTGGCGACTGGCCATGAGACAGGTGGCGTCTGCTTTCTGCGGGTGGCTCGACGCCGGGGCCAGCCTACTGGGGCGGGCTGTGGTGGAGCCAGTGTTGCTGCCACAGGGGGACGCCCTTGACGAGACATTGCGTCGTGCCGGGCCAGGATGTGTTGAATGGTGCCCGTCTGCCTTTTAACCACTGAAGATTGCTGGGTGAAATCCTCTACGGTGCCGCCAAATAGGCCAAACTGGTTCGACAAGTGCACCGTGATCGCCTTACCAACCTGGGGAGTCGCCGAGCACCCCCTGGCAGCCCCATTGTCGAGAGAGGACAGCCCACGAAACGGGTCCGGACAGTAAAAGGTGCCCGCCACGATTGCGTGAGCTCATCATGCTCTTCCGGGAAGAAAGATACCGGGGCGGGGCATGGCCACAAGCGGCGCTCTGAGCCCCGGGACCGATCACCGGGCCACGAGGGGAGCGGAGGTTTCCAATCTATGCCGATGCTCGCAGCTGCCCGGGTAAGCATATCCGTCAGCTGCGCATGGCGACAGACTGAACCAACTCACTCTCCGATGCTGTAATCGAAAGCTCATCCACTTCGCGAGCCGTGACTGCGAGATCGCCCTGAGACGAGCCAGAAGTCACATTGTGAACTCGCTGGGGCAAACGTGCATGCTGGGGAATGGGAGATACGTGGGGAGTTTCCCAGCGGAGAAGCTCCCATTGAAATTCCCAAATTGCCCCCAGTGCTAACACTCTATACCTGTGGGTAGAAGGACCGAGTCGGGGAGCCGCTAGATTGGCTTTCCCTCTTACGAGAGAAAGCCGCGACCACAACATTTGCCAGAATCATGCCCTCACAGTGAGAGCATGATCCATCCACAAGCGCTGTGATAGTGGCCGTGGGAAGCGGAGAGATAACGATCGCAACCAGGAAACATACACAAATGAAAAAGGCTGATGTGTGTTTGCAGCGTCACTCCTTTTATACCCATATGTCCGGGGGAGTGGCATGCAAATTCCACACACCAATTTCCATTGGCCTTTTCTCAAGATCAGAGATGTCTGGGCCCGCAGGAGCGACCCCTAGTGTCAACTCATCGACACAGGTCGAGTGAGTGACAGATAGGGAACCTGTAATACGCTTAACATGTCTCATTCCAAACTTGGATGTTTTTGGTTATTTCTTCCGTGGTATTTTCCATTTGAAAACATATTAGTGGAAGGGTAAGGGTTATGGTTAGTTAGGGTTAGGTAGCTCAGTAAAGGGGTAAACTGCACTTAAAGGAATGTTCTGGGTTAAATACAAGTTAAGTTCAATCAACAGCATTTGTGGCATAATGTTGATTACCAAAAAATATAATTTTGAATCATTTATCATTTTCTCTAAAATAAGCAAAAATCGTGGTTACAGTGAGGCACTTACAATAGAAGTTAATGGGGCTAGTTTTTGGAGGATTTAAATGAAGAAATGTGAAGTTTACATATTGTAATTTTATAAAAGCACTTACGTTAATTCTTCTGTTAAAACTCATGTATTATTAGAGATGTAAAGTTGTTTAAATCATATTTTATCACACTAAAATCATGTTCATACACATATTGATTATGTCTTGTGGCTATAATTTTTAAATAGTATTATTAGCATAATATAATATTATTGCCCCCTTTCACTTCCATTATTAGGAAAAATCCAGATTTTTTTCTTTTTTCTTTTTTTTTAAAGAAAAGGAGGGGGAAGTCAAAATACATTTTTATGGTAATCAATATTATGCCACAAAGGCTGTCGGTTGATCTTTACTTGTATTGCACACGTAATATTCCTTTAAAATTAAATCAAACATTTTATTGGTATTGTTATATTTTAATAGACAATAGCTCACCTGAACAAGAGATTTATATGTTGTGATGAAGATGGATTTGAGCTCTGCCTGTTTGTGTATTTCCAGTTACAGTAAGTATTTTCAAATGTCTTCAACGTCAATACCAGAAGGGTCAAGTGTGATATGAAGTCAGAGCATGTTGACCCTGCTTTTATTATTACTTACAGAGCTTTGGGTCTGATGATTAGACTTAATGTCACTGATGAATCATATGTTCCGAAATTCCAAACTGCACATGGACTCGATGTGACTCAAATTAGTCTTAGTTCTTGGAAATGTTTATATGAGCAGAAGTCATTTTCGACAAGCCAAGGTAAATCTGAAAGTAGTCACTTATTAGGGTCAAAGTTTGAATTGTAGGGGAGTGTATTTCAGGGTAATTTCAAGTTGGATAGGCTTCATTCAGCAGCTTGCGGTGCTACTCAAAGTTCTTTGTCACAAGTAATTAATAGATTACTTTTTTATGTCTTTTGGATTGTGATTATGGCTTCAGTAATTACAACGATGGTGTTAATGATTAGAACAATGATGCCTGGAAGGTAAAACCAAATGAGAGGGAAACTATACTGTCCTTGAATTTATCAAGCGTGACCTGCATATCATCGGCAAAACCAGGTACTTCGAAGTGGCGAGTAAGAAGCCTGCCCCAAACGTCACAAGGCTCCCCAAACACATACCCGACCCACCTAATAATGCAGTACCCTCTATAATCACACAATTCTGTCTGTAAACCACATGTTAGAGTAATTATTATTATTATTTGTGGCAGCGGGGGCGTGGTAGAGTCTTACCTTGAAGCCAAGAAGCTGTTCTACGTGTCATCCTTTGGGGAAATCTTTACACTGGTGCCGAATTTTTCAATTTTCTTCCTGGGTTTCGGCACCAGTGTAAAGATTTCCCCAAAGGATGACACGTAGAACAGCTTCTTGGCTTCAAGGTAAGACTCTTTAATGTACACACTTTCTAACACATACAATCATACAGCAGACTTTCTCATTCGTTGCTGGTTTGCATGTAGGCACTCTCTCTCTCGAGGCTCTGTGGATGCTGCTTTTTATGCCGCTCTCCCCATGCTTACTGCAATTAGACACAGGTGTTAGACATAATTTAGCTCAGGTTTAAGTGCCCTTACCGCTTTTCTCTCCCGGACGGGCCCCCGCTGCCACATTATTATGTACTAAAACTATTCGAACTCAAAATTGATGCTTTAAAAAAAACTGGGAAATGAAATAATTAACACAAAATAGGACTCCAATACATGTTGTACATCGTTGTAAACTAAATCCATGTTTACATCTGGTATTCAGAAATGTATTAGGTGATCCAATTTGAAACAGGATGATGCTGATCAAGACAGGTTTAATCGGGGCACACAATGTGTGCTGCCAGTAAAAACTTTGCATTGTCCTTAACATGTGGCTCTGTGGGCTAAGTCCTGAAATAACACACCATTTACCTCATGTCCACATTTGGCATTGTACTCACGCACAACCTCATGACCATAAAAGTCTCGCACAGCTACTGATGCTAAATGCTGCAAATGTGCCTCCTCTGAAGTTGTCCATAATTGCAGTCATTATGTCTCCCATAGAACTCTCTGTTTAATTTAGCCAGCAGTGAGCTAATACTTTGCCAGGGATGGGGGGACCGCACAACCACAGATTCAAGGATGGAATGGGTGGTGTAAAGAAGTGTCTAGGAACTTAATGGCTCTGTTTACACCTGCCAAACTGCTTGTTCATTTTTTTTTCTCTCTCAAAATGACATTCCAACAGCCATGGAGGTTGACTGCCGTTGGACCCGAATGCACTGTTAGAGCAGGCTGTATAATTTTAATGGAGTTTGACGCATGCCTGAGCCACGTAAATGGGTAATTGTGTGGACCAAAGGAGGTTCAGATGGACCCTGGCCAGCACAAAGAGTGGCTGAACTAAAGGGTTTGAGAAAAAGCATTCTATTCTACCTTGCTGCAAAGAACAAACGTTCTACAATCTAAAAAGCTAAATCACTAACCTTGAAGAAATGTTCCATTTTAAACCATACTACAATGCTCATGGTGTTTGTTTGTTATTTTTCCCTTGGGTCTTGGTAGGAAGGAAGCTCTACACCAACTTTTTAAAGGTATGTTTCGTTTAAGGATCGACTTTGATCCTTAATCTGTAATTTGTCTATAAGAGTAGCTAAGGTAATGAGAAATGTTTGAAGTCATGTTGAAATCTCTGAGTTATGATTGCAGACTTTGGTGTCTTGGCAAATTCGGCCACCATTTGTGATATCGTTGATCTCTTTTGAAACTTTAGAGGAGGCAAGATCACTAGAGTGTATTTCTCAGTAGAAACATCTGAGAAGCTGGAAACCTACCCCAAAGTCTTTCTATTTAATCTCATTGTTTTCCAGAGAAACAATTGAGATGAGATCTCATTATGATCTTTCTTTCCTACTTTTTGTGAATGAAGAGATGCCTCTGCTTTACAGACTTTGAAGCCCATTGACATTATAAGTTCATTATTGTTCTCTCTGAAATGGTTCAACACAATGGCACCTACTGTATGTCTCATGAATGCTGTGCATCTAAAGAGGCATTTATTGTTTAATGGCCCCATATCAATGACGAAGAAGTCCCAATGGGGTTCTTTTTCCCTGTATAGGAGTCTCTGCAGGCTTAAGAGTAGGAATGTGCCCGAAGCCGGATACCCTATTTGGATAGGCACGAATAATGACTTAAAACATTAATAAAGGATTCATCTGAATAATATCAAAAATATTAATTTTAAAATTACATAATCTAAATGACAACAAATGTATGAATCTGTGCAGCCCATATTTCTAAAGTGTAAACATTATGAGTATAAAAATGTGCACAGTGTGATTTCAGAACGGATGGCCGCATGCTCGGCTATGGACAATTGTGTGCATCACAGGTCTTTGGAAATTGTGCACATCTGGTGTAATAAGTGTAATAAGATACAACATCATGTACACTTTCCACTTCTTGAAATGTCTATGTCAATGTATCACATGATTCACATGTGATTCCCATGTATTTATTTATATCCTAAACAAGAGTACTATGTTAAATTCCTGACCTGTAGTGATGATTTCACATCGGAGCTTGTCTATCCGTCTTTTAATGTTGACCACATTTATATTCATATCAGCGACTTTAGGTAATTATCTGGTTAAGACTTTATTCCAAAAAAAGTTAAAATGCTCCATAAAGGTTTAAATGATCTATATATTATTCTTCTATTCGGAATATTAATGCTTATGTAAAACAAAGAAACTGAAACTTACTCTGTCTTTTTTCTTAATTGTTCTTCATAATTTGAGAATGTTAAGTGTTCTTGAGCTCTGAAAAGGTGCTGTATAAATATAACATTATTATTATTATTATTATTTAACTAAATAATGGTGTTGTCACATCTAGATGTGTTTATGTTTTGTGTTTATGTCTTTTATTATGAAAAGTAGTTCCATGTCATGTGATTCCCTGTTTCCATGTCAAGTCATGTGATTATCCTGTTTCCCTCATGTTTATGTGTCATGTTCCCATTGGTTAATGTCTTGTAATTAGTTCTGTTATGTCATTGGTTCACAGTGTTGGGGAGTAGCTAACTACATGTAGCGACGCTACTAACTTAACTACATCTTTCAGTAGCTTGACAGTAGCTCAGCTGCTTTTTCCAGCAAGTAGTAGTGTAGCATGACCAAATGCTGCATCATGTTGGTCAGATTATAACTAATAGCCTTCCTTATTGCGTAGAAGCCACATTTTTGTGGCAAAACGTCTGGCAGCATATTTCTGTCTGCTGATCAGAATCAGACAGCGTCATCTTCTTTTGTAATGGCAGATCACAAATGAAAATGAATTACCTTCATGTACTAAGAGATTATTACAGCTCACTTGGATAAGAAGAGATATAAATTCAAATTGCACTTTAAACGAAAGGGAAAAAAATAAATTAAAAAATCGGAAAATCGGCTTTTCTTTCATCTGTTCTTCAAAATATAATAATGTTTCATCAAATGCATATATTTGTGTCTAATTTCTTGTAATATATCACTCCGAAAAGTCTTACTGGTCACCTTCCACAGTGGCTGGTACATCAGCAAAATACTGCATTTGTTAAGTGTTCATTTCAAACCTTGTTCACCAGAAGTAGGTTGCACGACATATTCGGGAGAAAGGTTATCAAAACAGTGTCATTGACTTCAAGCTTTTCAATCGCACCAACACTTTCTGTTGGAAAATTATCTCTAGAAAGTTTTAAACGTTCATGTGTAGGTGAATGGTGAGACACCTGGCGAGCCACTACTCTAGGATTTTTTTGGACCTGAACAAATATTTGTAGAGCAACCTCTGTATGTGACCTGTAAAGCTGGCACTTGCATGTCCACCAAGGTGAGGGGAGAAACAAGCCCTGAGTCTTTATTCACATATTATCCACACTTAATTTTATGTGACAAGAACAAAAAGTGCCTGCCCAAGGAGAGTTTGTCATAAAAATTTGATCTTTAGGGAAGTAGGCTACACCTGGCCACAGCAGGACTGAAAAGTGTGAGGTATAGTATGAAAATATATATATTTTAATGGCATCTGATCTTTTAATTTATACTGTTGTATTTTATTTTATGGCCATTATTAACTGTATTAATGTTACTATTCATTAAATACATTTAATATATTTAATTAAACACAATAAATGTATTTAATTGATACATTAATAAATGTCATTAGTGTACATATTGTTATCAATATTAAGAATATCATTAATTCTCATTAAGCTAGTTACTTTTTGATAGTAACTTGTAGTGTAGCTAACTACATTTTCAAAAGAGTAGCTTGACTGTAGCTTAATATCTGAAATACCAGGAGAAACCAAAGTTAACAACCATTTCCACAGATAATGCGGATAACATATTCAGCTTCATCTGGTAATACAAATTAATCAATTATATAAATATATAATAATTATTATTATGAAAAGACATACACAAGGCATATTTTTAATAGAAACTATAAACATAAGAGTAATATTTAAAAATGGAGGTTTCATTTAGTTTTAATGCACTTCTGGTTTAAGCCCCGCCCACACCTGGTTCTATCCGAATACAGAGACAGATACATACCATTTTGTTATAAGAACAAATACTGATAATGGCTTCACTGCACACCCCTACTTAACAGGATAATTAGATACCAGCCAGTTCATTAATAAACACATCTGTGGGGAAGATGGGCCTTGTCTTTTTTTGCAGGTCTAAAGGAGCTGGCACTGGATTCTGACAGTCCCCTGCCGAAGCTGAGTACCTCCGTTCTTGCAGTTGCCCTTTAAACTGATCTGAGCTTGTTTGTCTGCTCTTGAAATGATTAAGGTTTGTATTTGAGCTTAAAGGCTGGGAATATTGGCATTAAATCAGCATAAATGTCTAACCTAACAGGGAATGTTCCAACAACTTCTGCCAGTGTTATGTAAAGGTTAAAAAACATTAATTGATCATCTTTATGGCAATATTAGGCCATGTCCACACAAATACTTTTTCATCCTTTTCTCTACGTTTTGGCTTTATGTCCACACATATACAGTTTTTGAAAACGCTCTCCCAAGAGCATACTATTTAAAAATAGCAGCTTCATGTTGTAGTGTGGACTGGGAAAACTGATATATCTGAAAACAAGGACATATTTGTTGTCATGTGATGCAGTCATGTGATTAATTCAACCAAAACAATCAAGATGGCAGCCCATGTTATAGTGACGCTGCCTGATATTCACTTTAATATTATGGTTAAAGATAAATGTTACTTTGAACAACATTCACATTGCGTTCGTAAATGTGGTAGCTAGGTATCTTGCAACTGAAAATGTAATAGATTTGAAAAAGATTTCAGACTTTGCTTTGCTCAATGATAAGCAAATAAAATGAAAAAGGTCTTTAACACTGCACACTGAACAGTGTAGCATACCGTTGTTGACAGTATTTTGTAAGGGCACTTAAATATAGTTCTGATTGGGAGTATGTCAGAGTCTGTGTTTTGAGAGTGAGCCAGCGCAGTCTGAGCACATGTAATCTTTATTGGCTAGCCATCCTATTGAGTATGCACATGTGTCTTAGCTAAACATACATATAAATCCAATGAACTACTGCCATTCTATATGCAAAAATGTCGGCATCCACGATGATGCTATTTCTAGTAAAAAAATGTTGCTGTTCACCCCAAATGTTAATAAGTGTTTGGGTTTTGCAGTTGCTCCTGAGGTGGATTGAGTGAACAGATTGCTATCCATCTTTAACACATCTTGAAAAGCAAAAACACTTGGTCTTTTAATGATCAGTAAAATCAGTAAAAACACATACAATTACTTAATCTAAATACGACTTGTGAAATTCATTGATTTCAGAAAGCACAGTTGGACACACCTCTGATACTCTCATTGGTCACTGGATGCCTGCATCCGAGTATGTTGCAGCAAAAGTTGATGGTGGTTTCTTCACTTTCACAAACCCGTGCGTTTTTCCACTATGACCTTTCAACACACCATCCCCATTGGAATCAAACTAATCTTCACTTGTCCAAGAGGACAACTTGTTTATCATTATGACAGTTACAGCAGACACTTAACAATTTCAAAATTGCTATAACAGATTATTGTAGAGATTAATCAATTAAATAACCAAGAGCTTAGATCTAACCTGACAAGCAGGAAGTGGATTTATTTCCCTGTAATCAAATAAGCGCTGGACCTACTTTGACCTCGATGATATTGTTCCTAGCACAATTTTTGTCATAAGTTTAAAAAAAGACATTTAATGATTTTCATCAATCAAAGAGGAACCAAAGAGTGTTCTCGTTGACCCAGATATGTCAACGTGTTCCACGGTTCTGAAGCTGCAGCGTGAAGACTGGGTTTGAAAATGTATTGGCAAGGTATTGGTTTTCTAATGAGGTGCATTTAAAATAAATTAATTTATTTTTAGTGTAAAAGTAAATCCACTGTATGAGGGCGGCAAGGTGCCATTAGCGAAGTTGACCGTTGGGCAAAACATTGGGAAAGATGGATAACACCAGGAAACTGGAGATGTATTCATGTTGTTTATTATTACCATGCTAAAAATAAAAAATAAATAGCTCAGGCCAACCTAAGCTGGTTTGCTAGTCATAGCTGGTGTAGCTGTTTAGTTAGCTAAACTCACTGCCTGGCTAGCTGATAAGTGCCCAAAACCCCTCTAAAACCAGCCAACAGACCTGCCTGACCAGTTCAGCAATCCAGTTTACTCTGATATATATATATATATATATATATATTTATTTATTTATTTTTATTTTTTTTTAATTTAATATTTTTTTGCAGAAGGAATATTACAGTATTTACTGTATTTGTATATATACTTCATATTTATTGTCATGACTGTAGAGCAGGATTGCCATTTGTTCAGTCAAAGCAACAACAATCAATTAGTGATCTTCTTTAGCAAATGCTGAACTGTTTCTTCTCATTGGCAGTGGATACAAAGGGGCCTTCACACAAAGTGATTTGCAGCAAAAAAAAAAAAATATATATATATATATATATATATACAGTATAAGTCATTAATTTTCAATGAGAGTTGCCAATTTCTGATTGCTATTTATTGTCATGACTACAAGACTATAGAGCAGGATTGCCATTTGTTCTGTCAATGCAAAAACAACCAATAAACAATCTTCTTGAACAAATGCAGAACAAAAATATTTTTCTCGTTCACAGTGGATACAAAAGGGATGTTTACACGTGATTCACTGCAAAAAGGGGCCTAAAGAAATTAATTTTCAGTGAGAGTTGGTAATTTCAGGTGACATAAACAACCAGGACCATTGGCACTGCAATGTGGGCATATCTAGTGAAGAAATTATTAACTTTATATTGATAAGCAGCAACATTATACAGTAAAGGCCGATAGGAGTAAAGACATTGAAGCACATGTGGTCCCTCTCCTGTGAGATATTGCAGCCGAGTGTAGGCAAAATGGAAATGTGGATATTAATCTGAGTAATGTCACTATGTTATTTATTGCCCAAATTCAGGGATACAATGAAAAATGATGGATAGAAAACTGTCTCAGGAATTGACGACATTCTAAGTGAGTTTGATTAATGCATTGATAATCATTCACCTTATTCATTATATAATGCATTAAACTCTGCTGCAGTCTATATACAACATTTTCCCCTACAAAATGTACATTTTTAGTTGCAAGAAAACTTTTATAATGAATCATGTTCTTAGCAAGAATACATTCCATTTGTGATCAGATTTTCAAATGTAACTAAACTTTGTTAAAAGTAAGTTATGACCAAAATCGTGTCTCTTAGAAAATTATCTCTTCGATGAGAGATGTGTTTGGCTTAAACAAAAAGCGATTTTGTAATCAACATTTGGCTGGACAATCACAAAATTTTGATGCTCTTTTTCTCGGTTTCAGAGTTGGCGCAGTTGCTGTTTTGGATTTGTAGGGCAGGCCACCAACTGCATAAGGACATCCAGTAAAAATACAGCCACCTCCAGAATTGCTGTATGTGTGAACAGGCCATAAGTGTACCGTGTGAGACAAATTGCATCTGCACAAATGGCAGTCACTTCCTGCTGGCCTGTTTGTCCCATCAGCACTTCTCTTGGTTTTTATCCAGTCTCCACAACTCAACCCTCAAATACAAGCAGCTAAACACTTTTCCTTTTCACCGACTCTTCTGGTGTGACAATCCTGGTCATGGTTTGTTAGCACTGGTGGCCATCCAAGGTGTATCATTGACTATCGTACTGTATGCTGGGAGAACAGTGTGTCGTGGACTGAGTGGTGTCACTTCCTATCAGAGGGCCAGGAGAGATAAGTTTGGAAACTACAGTATGTACAAGCCAAGAGTATCTACACAGAGAAAAATGGCTGTTATGTTACTTAGATTACGGGTGCATCTCAATCAGCTACATATCTCCCTATGTCATGAATCAGTATATTGTGAACAAGATTTTTGGCACTGATAAGGGTATTGATCCATTGAATATTGAGACATTATGGCTCAATCACATGTGACACGATAAGGAGCTTGCACATTCTATTATTAATCTTGAGAGACTTCAGAGGACGTGACAACATTTCCGGTAAGGGGACATAGTGAGCAATGATGCTCCTGTATATATACAGTATTGCTTCACTAAGACAGAATTGCACCTGCCATACAGATATCTGATGTATAGCAATAAATGCAAAGCATATATAATAAATGCATGTTCATGTATGGTTTTCACTGATGTAGACTATATATATATATGCAACATATATTTCAAAATTACTGTTTTAATATAAGTAACATTTTGCAAAATACAATTAACTCAATTAAACATGTCCCTGGACCATATTCCTACCATCACGACATGTTGGTTACACCACCTAAGATTGATTTGGTGGACAAATGTTTTTCAAATATTAATAATATTTCAAAACGAAATTGTTTTATGTCTTATTTTTTTATAAGCAGATCCTAGGGCTGTCACAATTTGTTTATGAAAATTTAAGATTTTCGCTGTAGTTTGGAGTGAGCCTCTGTTCCGCCTGGACTCGGAGTTCAACTGAATGACACACAAACACGCCGTTCTTGGCATTTAAACAGTGTATTAGCTTAAAATTCCATTATTTAGCCATTAAAATGTGATTGGAATTTGAATGCCCAATAATTTTTTTTAAAGTTGTTCTTGTGTGTTAAAACATTCGCTACTTTGTTTAGAAGGTTTCAGATTTCAGTTATGTTTTTTAATATAATCATACATACACATTCAGAGCCTCCTACCCACACACACACGTACAAAAATCAAATCTGGTTTGAAAAACTGCATTTGCAAACAGAGATAGTAGGAGAGATTTGTCCTTGTCTTCAATCACAGCTCTCACTATGGTGCTCTCATGTAGATCAACACTGCCTCCCAGGGACTCAGACGGAATTACAGACATTCTTCCTATTTCTGTCCCTTGTGGTTCACTGCAATGGGAAAAGTCACAGAGAGACATGCTGTGAGAAAGAGTGAGAAAAAGACTCATGAATCAGCACCCCGGCCAGCCGAACGCACAGGAAGCCTACAAAGACAAACGTAAGAAGGGATATGAGTGTAAGTGCTTGCTGAACTTATGATGTACTTTTGAGCTGTATATCAAACAAACAGTGAAACAGTGGGAGTATGAACTGAGACAGATGAAGAGTGAGGCAAATCAATACTACAAAGACCACCTCTTGGATTCTATGTGGTGGATTGGTGGACTCATTAAATTATATGGGGATAAACGTGATATGAGATGGATGTCGGACACATGATCAATTGGGGTGGGGCGTGGCCTGCTGAGATAGGGGAATTTGCCAAATATTCACTGCATTTCGTAGTGCTTTGTCAATCAGTTTGCACTGAGAAACAACATTTTTCCATCAAACATCCTGAAATAAACCCATCTTTTCTGGTTTTAGCTGGTCTCCCAGCCTGGCCAAGCTGGGGGCTATCGCGAGTAGCGTGAGATCTGAGAACCAAGTCTGGCTGGGCCAGCAGGGTGCAACTAGGATGACCTGATCCTCGTCTTCCCTGACCATGCACAGGGTCTGTGCAAGTAGGTTCACTGGGGGAAACGCATATTTGCGTAGTGCCTCGGTCAGGGCATACAGTCTCCACTCTCCCCTGCGAGTCACCTGTTGTAACTGCGCATCTGCTGCAGTATTGAGGTCGCCCGGGATGTGTGTGGCTCGCAGCGACTTGATGTGCTGCTTACTCCAGAGGAGGAGACGTCGGGCGAATTGTGACATACAACGGGAACGTTAACTACCTTGACGGTTGAAATATGCCACCGTTGCCGTGTTGCCAACACGTGCTTGCTATGGATAAATGGCCGGAACCTCCGGAGGGCGAGCAGTATTGCCAACAACTCGAGGCAGTTGATGTGCAAGATGCATCCAGCAAGATGCAAGATGTCATATCAGTAACCTTATAAAAGCTGTTTTATTCTACATGGAGGCTGAATCACATGACTAGTCGAATACTACTCGCTTAATCTCAGGAAACATCCTGTTATTTGACTCTTTCACTCAATGATTAAAATAATCATGGCTGGCTGTGAATACTTAATTTCTACAACGGCATCTGAAACTAAAAACTTTTGATTTTAAATGATTCTGCATCCAAGCCGCTAGGTGTCATTGTAAGTCCAAAATGACACAAAGACAAAAGTTTTTAAGTGCACCTTCAAGCCAGTCTGATGTGGTTTGATGGTCTTTCCTGGTTTATGGTTGTCTAGTTTGTCTCCCAGCCTGACCAGCTAATGAATGCCCAAAACAGACCTGCTTATCCAGCTTGGCCAAGCAGAGAGGCCAGCTAACAAACTTTGGCTGGTTAAAGCTGTTCTTTTTTCAACAGGTTTATAATAATTGTTTTCTGTCAGATCTTGCGATTGTGCTAAGCATGCAAATTTGTAGGGAAAGCCACATTTTAGAAATAGCCTACTGTATGAGTTTATGGTTAAATTCTTGTTTCTGTCTCTCTCTGTGACCTTTAGCTCTAATCTCCCCTTCAGCACAGTATGTTCGTTTGAGGTGTTAACACTGCAGTTCTTCAGGGAGGGATCAAATCCAATTTACTCCATTTAATGTGATCCAAACATGCCATCAGCCAGTGGTGCAGAATAAGGTGTAATGCCAAGTTCAGTCAAATGTAAAGATGTGAGTTGCCTTTTATATGTTTAATGTTGTATATGTTTTACTGGCTACTTCATAGAGACATGCCGTTTCAATCCAAGTTTTCAGCTGTCTTTGTTCGATGAGTATTTTTCCCATTAATTTTCTTTACATAGGGATTTAATATAATTATTCTTTAAAGAGTTGTAAGCCACAAACCAAACTGAACAGCTCAGAGATAAATCACAACATTACAAATTAGATTTGAAGCAAAGAATTGTTCAAATTAAGGACAAAAATATAACAAAGATAGATGACTGTGAAATTGGTGACCAATTTTGCCCTTACATTATGCCTCCATATCAAACTATATGAGACAAAAAAATTCCCTTTAGCCCCATTGTACCCAATGTATACTGTATACGAAAGCATCATAAATTTGAAGATGTGTTGTTGGGTCATAAAGCGTCGTTATGGTACATTTTCTCTATTTTCGTGTGTATGGATTTTTCTGTGATGCTTAAATTTCAAGTTTCATCACAAACACTTGACAAAGGCTCAACCAGAGTAATTTAGTTTACAATATTTATCTAAGTCTCAATTGTGCCCCAGCTCTGTACTGATTTTTCAGTGACATTTTAAGAGAACGGATAAAAGAAACCAAGACAGAGTTGAAAACAGGAAGAGAGAGTGTGCAAAAGCAGCAGAAATCAGTCATTCATGAGTGCTTGAGTATATGTTATTGACTCAGCCTAAACATACACTGTGGCAGTGGGGGCGTGGTCAAGCGCCCGTCCGGGAGAGAAAAGTGGTAAGGGCGCTTACACCTGAGCTAAATTATGTCTAACACCTGTCTCTAATTTCAGTGAGCACGGGGAGAGCGGCATAAAAAGGCAGCGAGAGGGCCTCCAGGGGAAGAGAGAGATGACAAGCGAACTCAGTGTTTGGCATTGTATTGTGTGTGATAGTGAGATTGTATGAAACAAAAGGGAATTAAAAAGCTTACCTTGTGGTGAAGACCTGTTTCCTGTCCTCCTTCGTGTGAGAAGTATTACACTGGTGCCGAAACCCGGGAACTTAAAGGAAGCATGGAAAGTGGTCGCCCCATAGAGTCCTCCCAGCTGGCAGAAGTCCTCCAGTCCCTCGCGACGCTGCATCAAGGCCACCAGCAATCCCTGCTTGAGCTCCGGCAAGACCAAGATCGCCGGTTTTTCGAAATCATGTGGGCTCAGGCAGAGGACCGGCTCGCCATCCGGAGCCTCCTCAGCCAGGAGGACGCGTCAGCCACAACCGCGACCCCGGACACCCAGCTCACGCTGCCCCCCATGCTACAGAAGATGGGGGCAGCAGATGATCCTGAGGCCTTCCTCGATTTGTTCGAGCGCTCAGTAGAAATCTGGGGCTGGCCCCGCGAACAGTGGGCAGCCTGACTGATTCCCCTCCTGTCCGGGGAAGCTCAACTTGCGGCACAACAGCTGCCGGCGACGAACCTCCTGGCCTACAACGATCTGAAGAGGTCTATTCTGCAGCGGGTCGGTCGGAGCCCGGAAGAGAATCGCCAGCCGGCATGAAACTAGGAATGTCCGATCGCCCGTTCGCGTTCGCTCAACGGCTCCGGGACGCCTGTCAGAGGTGGCTGCTCGCGGGGTACCGCGACGTTGAGGGAGTAATCGACCAGGTGGTACTGGAACAGTTCATTCAACGGCTGCCTCGGAAGATGGCGGGGTGGGTCCAGTGCCATCGCCCGGCGTCGCTGGAGGAAGCTGTTCGGCTGGCGGAGGACCACTTGGCGGCGATCCCGAGGGCGGACGAGCCCTCTTCTTCTCTCTCTCTTTCCCCTTCCCTTGTGTCTGCCCCTGCCCTCGCCCCCTCCCCTATGTTCTCTCCTTCTGTTCTCTCCCCAGGGCCCGTTACTGCCCCGCGCAGGCGTGGAGGGTTCCAGAGACCAGCTTCCCGGCCTTGGGAGAATGTACCCTCCCATTTCCCGTCATTCAGCCGCTCTCCTCCTCAGGTGGGGGCACCCGCCAGCACAAGTGCGGCCACAACGCCTGGGCCGGCCTGTTGGAGGTGCGGAGACCCGGACCACTTCCGGGATCAGTGTCCGCTGATGGAGGTGGGGACGGTGATGCGGGTCTCCGACGTCCCGCAGGCTGCCCCCAATCGGGCTGGAGCATACCGGATTCCGGTAAGGATCAGGGGGGGTATTTACCAAGCTTTGCTGGATACCGGCTGCAATCAGACCACCATCCACCAACGCTTGGTTCAACCCGGGGCTTTGGGTTTAGGGCTAAACTGGTGAGGGTCAGGTGTGTGCATGGGGATGTTCACAAGTATCCCATGGTGACTTTGGCGATTAAATTCAGGGGAAGAAACCATAGTGTGGAGGCAGCGGTTAGTTCCCGCCTCACTCATCCGCTAATCTTGGGTACTGATTGACCGAGTTTTAAAGATATTTTAGAGGGTATTTGCGCGGATGGGTCCTGCATAAAGAGGTGTGCGGTGTGCGATGCTCTGCCAGGGGAGGCGGAGCCGGGGCCGTCCTCGGCTGCTCTGAATGACGAGGGAAGGGGCGAGGTGGCCACCACTCCTCTCAGGGAATTCCCTGAGGGGGACTTCCCTCTAGAGCAGTCGCGAGACGAAACCCTTAAACATGCTCTTGACCAAGTGAGAGTAATTGATGGTCAACAGCTTCGGCCGGGCATCACCATTTCATACCCGTATTTTGCCATGATTAAAGATCGGCTATATAGAGTGACGCAGGACGCTCAAACAAAAGAGGAAGTGACCCAATTGTTGATTCCACGGAGCCGCCGGGAAATGATTTTCCAGGCGGCTCACTATAATCCTATGGCCGGTCACCTAGGGGAACGAAAAACACTTCTCCGTCTAATAGCCCGTTTCTATTGGCCGGGCATTGGCAGTGACGTCCGCAGGTGGTGGAGCTTGGGAGGAGTGTAATACTTCTCACACGAAGGAGGACAGGAAACAGGTCTTCACCACAAGGTAAGCTTTTTAATTCCCTTTTGTTTCGTACAATCTCACTATCACACACAATACAATGCCAAACACTGAGTTCGCTTGTCATCTCTCTCTTCCCCTGGAGGCCCTCTCGCTGCCTTTTTATGCCGCTCTCCCCGTGCTCAATGAAATTAGAGACAGGTGTTAGACATAATTTAGCTCAGGTGTAAGCGCCCTTACCGCTTTTCTCTCCCGGACAGGCGCTTGACCACGCCCCCGCTGCCACATACACCTATATACTTTGTCATATGGCAGCAATCAAAACAGCTGCAGAAGTATTTACACATACACTTTATCTCTGAAATGACAGATAAACTGCTCTAAAACTCAGATTATGTGGAGATTGAGATGAAAAGATAGTAGAAGTGTCAGTCTACCATTTTATCTCAAGAAAAATATAGATGTCAGAGGCTAGAGTACTAAGATTTATAGATTTATACTTTTTATTTAAAGACACTATGAAATTGCTTGATGATCAATGATAAAAAAAAGAAAAGTTTGGTCAGTACATATCAAAGTGCTTGTCCTTCCTTTTAAAAAAGTCATAAGGGTTTACCTCACAGCCATGAACCACGATTTGCTACTGTACTTGCTAGTTGTATGCAGCTGGAATTAGGGGGAGGGATATTTTGATTCT
Source organism: Xyrauchen texanus (assembly GCF_025860055.1). Taxonomy (NCBI): domain Eukaryota; kingdom Metazoa; phylum Chordata; class Actinopteri; order Cypriniformes; family Catostomidae; genus Xyrauchen; species Xyrauchen texanus. The sequence goes on from NC_068324.1 coordinate 6,596,771, forward strand.
AGAGAGCATTTGATTGGACAAAAATTTGTGTAACGCAAGACGAGTCCAAAATTGGAGAAACTTAACCTTGCCAGTTAAGTACACATTTTCAACCACTGTTTTAATTTAAATTTTTTATTTAATTTATTTTATTTCAGCTTAAAAAAAATGGTTTTATATACGTTAATAACCCTGTTCTGAACGTCTTTTCTTGGTCTCGCTCTCTCTCACTCGTTCTCCCTCTTTCATCTGTCAGTGTTAATGAACAGATGTTGCAGGGCTGTTGAATGTAGGATGATAGACTGAGCCTCTGGCGCCTGGAGCCAGCTGGGAAAAGAGAGAGAGAGTTTTATGATTTCCCAGCCAGTTTTTGCATGCAGTATTTCATCAAAAACTGGTTGTATTCACTAACCAAAAGAATCCAGTTTAACCACATGCTAACTGCACTCGTGTAGCATTGTATAATAAGTATTTAAGTCATTGTCATAGACATAGACAGATATAAGCAATAGGCCAATTATCCGATTATGAAAGCTGAAATAAGTGTGTTACATCAGATTTAAATTAATTGCGTGTGTAACTTCATGCTCAACAGTTACATTTTAAATGCTTTCAAGCACATACATCAACAAGTGAAGTCCCGCCAATTTGAGAGCTTGAACAATCATTATATGGAGAAGCCGGTCTCCCAGGCAGGACATAAATAAATGTATTAAAAGCCCAGTGTATAATAGGCAATCTGATGCAGATTCAATGCAAATAGTACTCATTAATATACTGTAAACACCCAGAGAGGCATAGGGTCCGGCGGGACCCAAAATTACCAAATTAGCGCCCCTCATTCAATCAACATCTCATCTATTTATTTAAATGGTACCGGTATCTGCCATATACTTCACTGAAATAGAGATTCAATGGGGCTCTATGGGCCATATTATTTTTTTAATTACGAAAAAAGCAGATTGCATTATGTGAAAGAACAGCGCAATGGGTAATATTTTACACTTTTATTCTTTAAAATATTGATATGCACAAGGATTAAATGTAATGTAAATTAAGTAGATTATTTGTTCATATACTGGTGGCCAAAAGTTTGGAATAATGTACAGATTTTGCACTTATGGAAAGAAAGTTGTACTTTTATTCACCAAAGTAGAATTCATCTGATCACAATGTTTAGTCAGGACATTAATAACTTTTCCTTAATACAATTATTAAATACAATTCCTTAAACTACTTCAAAGAGTTCTCATCAAACAATCCTCCACGTGCAGCAATGTCAGCTTTGCAGATCCTTTTTATTCTAGCTGTCCAGATTTGACCCCACACTTCCTGCAGCACTTGCCATAGCTGTCTTGTCGGGCACTTCTCGCGCACCTTACAGTCTAGCTGATCCCACAAATGCTTGATGGCTTTAAGATCCACAACACTCTTTTCCAATTATCTGTTGTCCAGTGTCTGTGTTTCTTTGCCCACTCTAACTTTTTTATTTAGTTTTTCTGTTTCAAAAGTGGCTTTTTCTTTGCAATTCTTCCCACAAGGCCTTCACCCCTGAAGGTCTTCTCTTTACTGTTGTACATGAAACTGGAGTTGAGTGGGTAGAATTCAGTGAAGCTGTCAGCTGAGGACATGTGAGGCATCTGTTTCTCAAACTAGAGACTCTGACGTACTTCAGACTGTAGTGTACACCTTTGTATTAAATATTTTTTTGCAATTTCAAGCATTGTATAGCCTTTGTATATTGACCTTAAGACATCCCAGTCTATTGCATTCTGTGGCAACTCAAAAACAAACACAAAGACAATGTTAAGCTTCATTTAACAAACCAAATAGCTTTCAACTGTTTTTGATATAATGGCAATTGATTTTCTAATACCAAATTAGCAATTTAGCATGATTACTCAAGGTAATAAAGTGTTGGAGTGATGGCTGTTGGAAATGAGGCCTGTCTAGATATCATCAAAAATTACTTTTTTAAAATAGTGATGGTGCTGTTTTTTTACATCAGTAATGTCCTGACTATACTTTATGATCAGTTTAATGCAACTTTGATTCATTAAAGTACCAATTACCTTCTGAAACAGCTAAATCTGTACATTACTCCAAACCTTTGGTCTCCAGTGTATATTACACTTGCCATTGACGCATTGCTTATGACATTTCTTTCTTGCCTAAAAAGTTACCTGATTTACCGGAATAATTGCTTTAGGGAATCGGGTTCAACAATCAAGTAAACACAGACAGCAAGTGCAAATAAAAGATGCTTTCAGCAGGTGCAATTCATAAATTCATTGCTCCCACAATTTCAAGCACACTCACATTCTGTGTAATCTATCTCCCATCAGACCAGGTAATGATCTCCATTACAGCTGAAACCCATGTTCCCTGCTCCTTCTCCAGGGAAACGTGGAGTACAGCCAGCTGCCCCATCGTCAAGAGGATGCAGAACCTGCAATGCCTGCACAGATGCTGCTGGGCCAAATGTTCTTGCACCACATGCTACTTCAAAACTGCACTAGATGCATGTTCAGAGATCACTGACCCTGTCAATGCTCCTCAACACCCTTTGGCTCAGATCATGTTAGCTCCGTAGCTGTGCTTCTGAGTGGTCTCATTTATATTTCACTCATGAAGGCATAATCATGTGCTGCTGTCATTCTTATTTCCTCCTACATACAATTTGGAGAAATTATCTCTAGAAATTAAATGAAAACAGATTGAGACGTTGTAAACTGCTGATGTATTAAACTTGTCATTACAGTACGGTTTCTTCTAAGCGTGCTCTTGTCACCAAGAGGTCAGTGCAATTGTTTCTCACTTTCGAGAGCTCGAGAATACTCTCAGCTGAGCTTGTGGACTGACACTTTCGCTAACGTGTTGATTTTCACGCACAACACATACCGATAATGAAATGTTCCAACTCCCACACTTCCAATCTGGGTTTCTGTTATGTACCGTGAAATGACCAACAACCTACGGATATGCTATTTATTTATGTATTTATTGGTGCTTGCATGTATTTACATGTATATGCATTCTTATTTGTTACACATTTCCTGCTATTTATTCAAAAGAAAGGTCTTTTTTCTTTTTTTAGCTAGTTTAAAGTCAACACGACATCAAAATTAACCCTATTTCTTTTTTGGAAGTAATATTCCTGGTTCAATACAAGTTAAGCTCAATTGACAGTCCCTCCTTTTCTTGGAAAAAAAAAAGCAAAAACCTGGGATACAGTGAGGCACCTACAATGGAAGAAAATGAGGACAATCCATAAACATTAAAATACTCACTCTTTCAAAAGTATAGCCACAAGACATAAACTATATGTGTGTTGACATGATTTGAGTGTGATAAAATCGCTTACTAACCTTATCCGTGTAAAGTTACAGTATATCCTATATTACACCTTTCTTATGAAGATGAAATCCTATAAACCAAGTATTACCATAGATATAACTTTACAAAGATTTTACTAAAATCACGTTAACACATTCAGTATAATGTTTACATCTTGTATTTTAGTGTTAACGGACTGGCCCCATTCAATACCATTGTACTGTGCCTTACTGTTTTTTATGTTTTGTTTTTTTTATAAACAAGGGACGAATACATTATTTTTGTAGTAATCAAATTTATGCCACAAATTCTGTTAATTTCTCTTAACTCGTGTTGAGCTCAGAACATTCCCTTAACTGTAAGGTCGATCATAGTTGATCGGAGATCACTTTTATCATGCTCTTGTCCCCATTCGTTACAATTTATAGTAAAACAAGTACTCTGTACTTTCATTATTATTTCTATTTTGTGTTACGAGGAAGAAAGGAAGTCATATGGTTTCAATGACACTATGACAGAAATGTCATTTTTGGGCGAACTATTCCTTTAAATGCAATGCTTTTTCTATTTGGAAATCAGCAGATTAGTACCTTTTATATAAGTGTTTATAAAGTCTCTCCCTGACATTCAACTGTGTGTATACAGACATAGTGAAGTCTCCACCTGCTATTGTCTCTCTCCAAAGGAGAGGATTACACAATCAGCAGGTTAAACTGCATGATGCTGATCCCAGATCAGCATATTTAGACAGTTCAAGCATTACTTACCTCCTTTTTTCTTTTTAAAGTCTTCAGCATACAAGTGTATCTTGACAGAAGGGAGTTCACTTTCATCCCTAATTCCCAATTCAATATGAAATGCAATTGCTTTGTTTCGCATAGGGGTCCCAGACTGCCCCTCTTCTCTCATCTGCAGTCAAATTTTAGATGGAAACACCCTCACCATTAAAGGTAGAGACAGTTGGATAAATGTGGGAATATGGGGGTAAGGTGAGCCACTGTGGTATGGCAGCAAAGCTGGAATGCGGGTCAGGTGTCTGCAAAACACAATCTGTCTCATAGCAACAGGGTTGTCTCACAGGGGCTGCCCATGCACCTTGGATAAAATATCCTCCCTTTGCAAACTAAATGCTTCTCAAAACCTTTTTGCAGCCTTTGGAAAACTTTGAAAGTCTGGTAAACACTAGCGTTTGGCCAGAAAACACACTCTATGCAGGTGCATTGGTCTAGAAGCTCAAACAAACATATTAAAGTCAACCTATGAATGGCTTAATTCTGGCTGTCTATGAAGATTGAGCTACATTTTGTAATCAACTTTTTCTTAAACAATGCATTGCAAATGTGGTTCCATACTTACGGATGTTTTTGTGTTGCTATGGTGTTAACAAACCTCAGTACTCAAGGGGGCCATAGATTTACCCAGTGTTATAGTACTCGAGATCATTGAAGGTCTCGGTCTCATCTCGGAATCGAACACATTTCTACTCAGTCTTGTTTCAGTCTCAGACACAGAGGACTCAAGATTTTATTTCAAGACCGGTCAATACCACAACTGTGGGGATATCACTAAATTGCCTGTGCATTGTCTGATTTATTTGTTAACATCACAATGTTTGTTTCTGATGCGATGTGTAGATTTTGAGGTACTGTAATCTTCACAGAGCGCGTTTGTCATCTGAACCAGTGAATGGATGCCGAGTGGCTGCTCTCGGGTCCTAGTGTCTGCAGCATCCAACCTCTATCAGTGCAACTGACAGTGTCTAGTTATGTGAGGTTTTTTTTCTCTCTATCAACAATGCGATTTTGACCCATTGCGACTTATAGTCAGGTGCGACTTTATTTCCGGAAAATACAGTAAATAAATAATTAAATAATACAAAATGTATTTGCTGTTCCATTGCAATAATTAATTTGCAAGAGCAAATCTGCAAATTGGAAAAGACAAAAATGTGTTGGTTTTCATTATCCAATTATCACTCTTGGCATCTGTGACCTCATTATACAGCATACCTAAGTCACTTGCATCTTTTGCATAGCCGAATTTCAAACATTATGTATTCACGCTACTAAGACAGACAGAAAACCCTTCAAAGTCTTGGTCTTGTCTCGGTCTAGATACACTCTGGGCTTGGCCTTGACTTGGTCTCAACCCTTCAAATTCTTGGTCTTGTCTCGGTCTAGATACACTCTGGGCTTGGCCTTGACTTGGTCTCAACCCTTCAAAGTCTTGGTCTTGTCTCGGTCTAGATACACTCTGGGCTTGGCCTTGACTTGGTCTCAACCCTTCAAAGTCTTGGTCTTGTCTCGGTCTAGATACACTCTGGGCTTGGCCTTGACTTGGTCTCAACCCTTCAAAGTCTTGGTCTTGTCTAGGTCTAGATACACTCTGGGCTTGGTCTTGACTTGGTCTCAACCCTTCAAAGTCTTGGTCTTGTCTCAGTCTAGATACACTCTGGGCTTGGCCTTGACTTGGTCTCAACCCTTCAAAGTCTTGGTCTTGTCTCGGTCTAGATACACTCTGGGCTTGGCCTTGACTTGGTCTCAACCCTTCAAAGTCTTGGTCTTGTCTCGGTCTAGATACACTCTGGGCTTGGCCTTGACTTGGTCTCAACCCTTCAAAGTCTTGGTCTTGTCTCGGTCTAGATACACTCTGGGCTTGGCCTTGACTTGGTCTCAACCCTTCAAAGTCTTGGTCTTGTCTCAGTCTAGATACACTCTGGGCTTGGTCTTGACTTGGTCTCAACCCTTCAAAGTCTTGGTCCTGTCTCGGTCTAGATACACTCTGGGCTTGGTCTTGACTTGGTCTCGGTTTAGGTGGTCTTGACTACAACACAGGATTTACCCTAAATGTCAGAACCATTAAACTGTTTTGTGAATTATTATCTAGGTAGCAAGTTGTAAACATGTTAAATTCAACTAACTTTGCTTTGCCTGCGAATTGCAAGAATTCTGTCGCATTGAACATACTGTACTTAACGTAATTTCTTGTGTTGCATGACTTGAACCTCGATTACACTTCCTCGTAACTGACGCATGAGCAAAGAAAGTGTGTTTGAGCTTTAAATAATGATCATGCCAAAGATACTGCAGATATCATATCTCCATCAAAATATCTTCGTTTGTGTTCCTTAGAAGAAAGTCTTATCAGTTTAGGACGGCATATAGATGACTAAATGATGAGAGAATTATCATTGTTGGTGAACCATAAATGTTCAGAGGGCCTGAAATTGAAAACAGAATCATTGAATTCCCCATGATACCCATCCCTAGTTGAATGATTGTCCTTGTGGTGCTTTTTCCAGGTAAATTAAAACATACAAACATATTTTGTCTATTTGTTGTAGGCTACAGTCTAGCTTTCTCAATTCTCATTTGTTGCTGTAGAGGTTCTGCAAAACGATACTTTTACATGCAAACTATTTTATAGATAAATGTTTTTTATCTGTATGCTACGGTGCCGCAATGCTGCCACTTAATTTTTTCACTCAGTAATGTCGTAAAAGTAACATCTTTTCTTGTAATGAGATATGTCATAAAAATGACATCTTTTCTCATAATAACAAAAGTTATGTCATAAAAATGACATCTTTTCTCAGAACAATGAGATATTATGTCGTAAAAACAACATCTTTTCTCGTAAAGATGAGATATGTCGTAAAACGACATCTTTTCTCCTTGAATGATATAGTATGTCATAACAATTATATATTTTTTCTCGTAATATCTAAATTATGACACTTAACAACTGACAGTTAATATGGCGTTTTACCACTTTGTGCAATTGTTGGCAGTTGCAGCTCTGCTCTACAGCCTATATAAATAACGGCAAATAAATTCAACATATAACCATGGCACAGTTTTTTTAAATCAATAATCTTTATTTAATTCTCTGTTTAAGCCAAAAAGAAATGTTATAATGTGGATGTAAACAATAACACAAAATGTGAGTGGTTTGACTTTGGCATTTGTGAATCTGTTGTTGAGCTGTAAATCTGTAAATGTATTAAAATAAATAAGACTTACACATTTAAATTTCATAATAACATTCAATCAAATTTAATTGAGTAATCTTAAGTTAAAAAAATAAAATAAATCTTAAAAATAGGCTAAAACATTTGTGTAAAAGTGTGTAAGCTCATTTACAGTAGATTCATAAAATGCACCGAGATATCAATGTTCAATAGCTTTACTTTAACAGTTTTGAATTTAAATATTTTATTCATTGCACACTTTATTAAGTGGCAAATAAAATGTCAAACAAAACACAATATTTTGTTAATGCCATTACAATGCATCTGTAGTTTTATTTGTTTAAATGCCCGACAGTGGATTGCATTTATATTTATATATTCGTTATGTAAAGATTAATTGATGTGAAGTGCAAGAACGATGAACGAGCTCTCATAAACACATTCAATATATTGATAATATGCAATCATTTGTAGCATGATCTGTTTGATAAGTGGCTGATTTAGTTATTGCATTATATTCACATTGTCATTAAAATAGCTACTTTTATGATTTTCTTTAAAACAAATATTTTATTCTCGTCCTTTTTGTGAACACTCCAAAACATCTTGGCCTACAGTTTACACAAACACGGTTCAGAAAACATTGTGAAGCTTAATTTTTCAGAATATGTTCCTCTAAAACCTTGCAATTCTGAAGAAAAATCCCCAAATCCATGCTGACTTGACAAAATGTTACAAAATAAAACGATTTTACATGTAGGATTCCTTTACCACTGAGTAGCCAACACTGAACTGTAAGCACAGGTGGGCTGGGACATGAAAAGCGATACCTAGCCTAAAAGTTCATTTGTGAGATTCTCAAAACATCTTGCTAAAACGACAGAAGATTTAACTTTTACATAAATAGCTCGTTATTACAAGAAAAGATGTCATTTTTACAAAATAATTTCTCATTATTTTGAAAAAAATATGTTTTTATGACATAACTGAGTGAAAAAATAATAATAATATGTTGCAGTAATGTATTACACCACCGTAGTATTCTGTATGACCTAGCTTTGTTGTTCCAATTGTTGCCATGAAATGTATGGCACATTTTCCATTTACAGTATACATTTACACCTGCACAATGCAGAGACACTTGAGAACCAAACAGCGCTCTGAGCAGGTCACAACAAGAACCATATATTTAGACACCAGAGCTTTTATGGTTTTCATCAGAGGAACTAGCTCATGGTCTGGTCATGTTTGGGTCAAGAAGTCACCCATTGTGAAAAGCTTTTCCCTTTCCATGCATGGTTTTGTCAAAACCTGTCATTGCATTAGAAGACTTTTCAGATAGAAGCCCAGTAATATAGCAGAAAATATAGCTCTCATTTAAATCACTCAGAGCGACTCTTTTTCACAAGAAGGGTGCTTGGTTTAATGTTGTATCAGAATCATGAGAGAATGTCTTTTGAAATAAGGAAGCAGACATCTCAAAATTCATTAGCAATTTAGAGAGAATATGAAGTGCGAATAAAATATTTATGTGCATGCAAACAAACTGAGACAAACACCCAATAACCCCCTCCTGCTTCTTAACTTTTAGCCATACTCTCAAAGGGCACATCACTGATATGACTTTGGAGAGTGCTAATTCCTCTTGACAGAATATGCCATCAAGCTATTTTTTTATTTTTTTTATATTGGCTTCTCTGACCCTGATTATCATCATTACCGCCCATGCAGCTGACAACTAGACCTTAAGGCATATCATTTTATATTGAACTACGTATGGCAGGAGCCTGGATATTTTACACTTAAACATCAGTGAGGCCGTGAGCGAGGTGGAGAATTCGAGGGTTGGCAGATTATTTAGCTCTGGAGCTAAAATCCATGCACCATCCATATTAAGAAAATGTAAAACCAAATAGGTCATTATCATATCCAATATTATGAAAATATGGACCTGTCAATGGTACAAAGAACGCACACAAACACGTTTTCAACTCTATTTGTGAATCGTTTTCGCATTGTTTTTGTGTGTAAACATGCGCTAGCCAGACTTGTTTGAGCTTTGTTCAATACAAGTTAAGCTTAATCGACAGCATTTGTGGCATAATGTTAATTATCAATACATTTATTTTGACTTGTCCCTCCTTTTCTTTAAAAAATCTAAAATCTGGGATCCAGTGAGACACTTGCAATTTTATAAATTGGGACAATCCGTAAACATTAAAAAGTATATTTCAAAAGTATAGCCACAAGACATACAATACGCATGTTAACTAGTGATGGGCATGAATACTCGAGTACCGAAGTACTCAGAAGTGACAGCAATGATCGGTCATGAAAATTATGATCGATAATGAAAATGCTTGACATGACAATACCTGACAACTATCCACAAACATGTCAAAGTGGGGCCTTTTTTTATTTTCAGATTGATTATGCTGTGATATTCAGCGGTACTTGATTGTCAACAGAGACATCTCATAGCAACCAAACTAATAAATGATTGTGACAGGCCGGAGGGCGGGGCCGGGTGTCACGAACCCCGCTCCTCTGCCCCATCCCCGCTTCCTCGAGCACGCACACGCGCTCCCCTTCGTCCAGCTCACGCGCACGCTCGGCTTCACCGAGCACACACACGCACTCCGCGAGCGTACTCGCTCGCTTCCCGCTCCCTCGCTCCACCCACTCGAGCTTCTACGCTCGTTTTGCTCGCTCGAGCTTGCACGCTCGTTTTACTCCTACAAGCTCACATGCTCGTACACTATCTCCCCCCCTTGGGCTCACATGCCCACTTCTGTCGCCAGAACATTATGTACACCTGCACTCGCGTCATCTGCACTCCTGTTCATTGTGTACACCTGCACTCGTCCCTATCACCTGTCATTGTTTACACCTGCACTCGTCTCTATAAATATCACAGCACATTCGTCTCCTGCTTGTTGGTTATTGTATTTAGTTTCCCGTGTCTTTGCCCCCCGCTAGTCTCGTCTAGTTTTGAACTCCTCTTGTCTTCCTCTTAGCTTGCCAGCTCCCCTTGTTCCCCTGTCTTTTGCTCGTCATTCTCATCTACTGATTCCCCGGCTTCGACCTCATGCTCCCTTTGACTACTCTTCACTGGATTTGCCCTTTTTGTGTACTTTGCAAGCTTTGTTATCTAATAAAGCTGTTTGAATTCAACATTGTGACTGTCTCTTCTTGTGCGGGTTACAGAATAACCAACCTTACCGAAGACAGTCACAATGTCCCGCGCTGAGGATTCGCGCAGCTCACTAGAGCGGAGGTACACGTCACATTCAGCGCGAGGAGCTACGGTTTGGGGGCATGACCGAGCGCTCACGGCCCAGGGACAGCAGGTACGTGCAATTTTTTTTATTTGTTTCACCCTGTTCCGCCTGTGTCTGTCCCTGAGCCCGGTTATGCTCCCAACACATCCCCGAGCGCCGTAAGCCTTCAACCCCCTGAGAGGTTTGATGGTTCTTCGGGCGCTTGCCAAGGGTTGTTTATGCAGGGCAGCGGTTGTAGAACTTTAAAATGTGCCCTTAACATTATGGACCCAGCGGCCCAACTCTTGGTTTTGCGTCAGGGGAGTCAACCCTTGGAGGCTTATGTGGTTGACTTTTGTGCCCTGGCTAACCAGGTGAATTTTGATGAGGTGGCTCTAAAAGACATTTTTTAATATGGACTGAATGAGCCAGCCTCATCATTCATGCCTGGTGGTCGCTGCTCTCTCAACCTGGCTCAGTTTATTGACCTTGTCCTACTGTACGCTGGTTCCTCGTTTACTGTGGGGGAGGCAGACACTGAACCAGCGCTCCACACCACGGCCCCCGTCTCGAAGCCTACCACGGCCCCAGTCCCGAAGCCTGTCACGGCCCCAGTCCCGAAGCCTGACACGGCCCCAGTCCTGAAGCCTGGCACGGCCAGCGAGTCAACGGCCATGCCCGCCATGGCCAGAGAGCCAGCGCCCATGCCCGCCACGGCCAACGAGCCAGCGCCCATGCCCGCCACGGCCAACGAGCCAGCACCCATGCCCGCCACGGCCAACGAGCCAGCGCCCATGCCCGCCACGGCCAGCGAGCCAGCGCCCATGTCTGCCACGGTCAGCGAGCCAGCGCCTGTAGCCTCGACCGCCCCAGAGCCAGCGCCTGTAGCCTCGACCGTCCCCATGGCCACGTCCCCTGTCGGCCGAAGACGTAAGAGAAGGAAGAGGGCCCCTTCTCCCCAGTCTCGTCTTGTGCTCAAGACCGCAGAGGTTCCCTCAGAGTCTTCCACAGCTCTACCGACCTCTGCTCTGCCCTCAGAGTCTTCCACGGCTCTGCCGGGTTCTGCTCTGCCCTCAGAGTCTTCCACAGCTCTGCCGGGTTCTGCTCCGCCCTCAGAGTCTTCCACGGCTCTGCCGGGTTCTGCTCCGCCCTCAGAGTCTTCCACGGCTCTGCCAGCCTCTGCTCGCCCCTCAGAGTCTTCCACGGCTCTGCCAGCCTCTGCTCGCCCCTCAGAGCCCTCGCGGCCTCCGCCTCACGAGCCTCCCAGGGCTCCTCCTCTTGAGCCTCCCAGGGCTCCTCCTCTCGAGCCTCCCAGGGCTCCGTTGCTCAAGCCTCCCAGAGCTCTACCCCTCGAGCCCCCCTGGGCTCCGCCTCTCAAGCCTCCCAGGGCTCCTCCTCTCGAGTCTTTCAGGGCTCCCCCTCCTTCCAAGCCTCCCAGGGCTTCTTCTCTCGAGTCTGTCAGGGCTCCTCCTCCTCCCAAGCCTCTCGGGGCTTCGTCTCTCGAGTCTGTCAGGGCTCCACCCCCTCTCAAGCCTCTCAGGGCTTCCCCTCTCGAGTCTTTCAAGGCTCCTCCTCCCCTCGAGCCTATCAGGGCTCCGTCCCTCGAGTCTTTCATGGCTCCACCCCTCAAGCCTCTCACGGCTTCACCTCTCGAGTCTCTCAGGGCTCCTCCCCCTCTCAAGCCTCTCAGGGCTTCCCCTCTCGAGTCTCTCAGGGCTCCTCCCCCTCTCAAGCCTCTCAGGGCTTCCCCTCTCGAGTCTCTCAGGGCTCCTCCTCCCCTCAAGCCTCTCAGGGCTTTTCCTCTCGAGTCTTTCAGGGCTCCACCTCCTTCCAGGCCTCTCAGGGCTTCTCCTCTCGAGTCTTTCAGGGCTCCTCCTCCCCTCGAGCCTCTCAGGGCTCTGTCCCTCGAGTCTCTCAGGGCTCCTCCTCCCCTCCGGCCTCTTGGGGCTTCGTCTCTCGAGTCTTCCAGGGCTCCTCCTCCTCCCGAGCCTCTCGGGGCTCCGTCTCTTGAGTCTTTCATGGCTCCCCCCTCGAGCCTCTCGAGCCTTCCAGGGCCCCACCTCTAGAGCCTCCCGAGCCCCTCACGGCTCTGCTCCCAAAGACTCCAGAGCTTTCTATGGCTCCGCCTCTCGGGCCTCCTACGGCTCTACCCCCCAAGACTACAGAGCCTGCCAGGTCGTCGCCTCGGGGACCTCCCACGGCGCCACCTCCATTGGCTCCACCTCCTGAGCCTTCCAGGCCTTCCCCCTAAAGCCTCCTTCGGCTCCACCTCCAGAGCCTTCCAGGCCTCCGCCTCTAGAGCCTCCCACGGTGCCACCGTCATTGGCTCCACCTCCAGAGCCTTTCAGGCCTTCGCCCCTAAAGCCTCCTTCGGCTCCACCTCCAGAGCCTTCCAGAACCCCACCTCCAGAGCCGCCTACAGTGCCGCCTCTGACGGCACCGCCTTTCACGGCTCAGCCCGGACTTCCTGACCCTGTCCGGTGGCCTCTTCCCTGGCCTCCGCACCCTATTCCTGTCCGGTGGTCACATTCCAGACCCCCGGACCCAGTCCCCGTCCTCCAGTCGCCTTCCAGACCCCCTGACCCAGTCTCTGCCCTATGGCTGCCCCCTAGATCTCCCGACCACCCGCCTGTCCGCTATGTTCCCCCTGACCTTGCCTTGAAACTGCCCATTGACCCCATGGACTGTTTCATTTCCTTCTGTGCCCCTTGGACTGCCCTCAATTTTGTTTGTGTGTTTTGTGGGTTGTCTGTTCAGGGTTTTTTGTTTGTTGGGATCGTCCAGCACCACTTCCCAGAGGTCGCGCTCCTCACAACCGAGCGCGGCCGTCAGGAGCCGTCCGTTATAGAGGGGGGAGTACTGTCACGAACCCCGTTCCTCTGCCCCATCCCCGCTTCCTCGAGCATGCACACGCGCTCCCCTTCGTCCAGCTCACGCGCATGCTCGGCTTCACCGAGCACATACACGCACTCCGCAAGCGTACTCGCTCGCTTCCCGCTCCCTCGCTCCGCCCCCTCGAGCTTCCACACTCGTTTTGCTCGCTCGAGCTTGCACGCTCGTTTTACTCCTACGAGCTCACATGCTCGTACACTATCTCCCCCCCTCGGGCTCACATGCCCACTTCTATCGCCAGAACATTATGTACACCTGCACTCGCGTCATCTGCACTCCTGTTCATTGTATACACCTGCAATCGTCCCTATCACCTGTCATTGTTTACACCTGCACTCGTCTCTATAAATATCACAGCACATTCGTCTCCTGCTTGTTGGTTATTGTATTTAGTTTCCCGTGTCTTTGCCCCCCGCTAGTCTCGTCTAGTTTTGAACTCCTCTTGTCTTCCTCTTAGCTTGCCAGCTCCCCTTGTTCCCCTGTCTTTTGCTCCCACTAGTCTCCTCATTCTCATCTACTGATTCCCTGGCTTTGACCTCACGCTCCCTTTGACTACTCTTCACTGGATTTGCCCTTTTTGTGTACTTTGCACGCTTTGTTATCTAATAAAGCTGTTTGAATTCGACATTGTGACTGTCTCTTCTTGTGCGGGTTACACCGGGTCATGATTCTACACACCCAGTCCATTATCAGGCTAATTAAGCCTCCGAGAGGGATGGAGCCCGGCCGCCTGGAAGCGGAGGAACAGCCGCCGACCGCGAGAGGAAAAGGGGCTCCTAACCGACTGCCAGGGGCGGAGGAGTCCCCTACCAGCTGCTGAAACGCGGCGGGGTCTGAGATCGCCGGGGCTCGCTGCTGACCGCCTGGAGTGGGAGAACAGGCTGCCAGGGGCTGGAGGACTGCCTCCGATCCGCCCGGAGAGGCGCGGCTGTCGTCCGATAGAGGGTGGAGGAGTGGCCGAGGAACAAGCTACGGCATATCGGAGAACCGGCCTGTCACAAAAAACCTTGTTCTACAGGTTTACGATAATCATAAGAAAATGTAATCCACTGTGTTCTGAACATCTGTCTATGCAAATGTTTGCTAAACAAGTTTTATTGTCATATAATGTAGAAAATTTTACTCATTAATTAATGTATATTATTTAATAAAAGTGAAGGTTTATCATTGACTGTAAATCTCCCTCGGTGACGACATGTCACACACCTGTATTTCAGCAAAATCAGATCTAAAGAGTTCCACACGGGTTGTAAGTCCAACATAAAGTGCCGTTCCATTGCAGTTTTCCCAGAATGAAGTTTAAAATTCTGAGTTAAATGGGAGGAAGAATGAATCATGACAGCAACAAACTCCAACAAAGCGCAGCGTGACATTCTGTCTGGGGCAAAGACAGCGCTCCAAACTCTAGAGACGCAAACTTTATTCACATCAAGTGCTCCTCATCATCCACTGTCCAAATGAAACTTATTAGATTGCCCCTTTCCTCTCTCCTGCCCACTCCCATTGTGAGCCTGGATGAAGTACGGCCCTCATAGACTAGGGGGAGGGGTGGGTCATTCCAGAGAACTGAGCCGGTCAAAAGAAGCCCCTTGGCCCAGTAGGCAACCACCAGACCCCGCCCTTAAAGCCTGGACCAACCCCTATGGATACTCCCCCATCCTACACAGAACACTTGAATCCCCCCTATTTCAACATTTTATGTAGTTTATTATTTCAAATAAATGCCTCTCTGAGGCCTGAAACCACACCCACTGTGTCTGTCTCTTGCTCAACCGGCCACATCTCTTTTATTTGAGTTTTCTAATTTGTCCAATGAGGGCGACCAGATCTCGAAGGAAGAAGTGGAACTTTTAATGAACAAACTCATTAAAACAGCAGTGGCTATTTTCAGAGATGTCCCAATTGGGTTCTTCTGTACCAGATTGAAGATCTTTTCATTTACATACAGAAGTCATCTGATGTGCCTGGGAGTTTTCAAGGCCTGCTATAAAACCACATCATTAAAGCAAGAGCCACTTTCCACTGTGAGAGAAGAAAACCCCTCTGGACTGTGGCGCATGTCCAGCTCACCAGGGGCAACTGGATTATCTCCCAAGCTTCCACATGTCCAGATGTGTCCAGCTGAGAAGAGGCGAGCTCAGATGTAGGAGCTTCAAAATCCGCCGGCGCTGCCAAGAATATTCAAGTGGAGCACAAATGTGCTATCTCCTCAGCTGTGAGGTGTATTTGTGGCCCGCAGATTGCCATTTTCTCAATTCAGCTGTCACGTAAAACAAGGAAATGTAATTCAAAAGGGAAAAGATATTTGTCCACCCACCACAGTAAAAATGAGATGTAATTAAACACGCATTAATAGCATATAATTATGCAATTATTGCAACAATATACCTGTCATGCTTGGAGCAGAGAAAATTTGACTTCTTTAGCAGATTGTATGTATAAATAGTAAGCCTTCGGAATTGTGAAAGTTCGTCTTTCACAGTTAATTGAAGATAGGCACATAATTTAAGAAATGCCCCAGTAAATTGTGGAGCATCCTTCAATATGAATGTTAGGGAGAAAGAGAAGTCTTTATACAATGCTTTCAAGGCGAGCACTGTATTGATATTCCTCAAGTATTCTATTTTTCTACACAAGAAGAAAATTGGGTAGCACTTTATTTTACAGTACATGTACTTTCTGTATACTTACAGTGTACTTACCCAAGAAAGTACTGAGAAATATTAGGTAACTACATGTACTCAATATGGGTTTAAGTTAGGGTTGGGGTTAGGTTAGGGTTAGTACCTAGTAATTACTGTAGTTGTTGTAATTATGTAGTACATAAATGTAGAACAGCACTGTAAAATAAAAAGCTACCAAAAATTGTTTTGAAGATAATTTTGGCCTATGGTGTGCTGTCTATTTTTTTATGTAAACTTCATACCTTTTGAGGAATTTAAGATTAAACTTTGACTTACATTGACAGAATGTTCAACGTTAAAAAGTAACTCAAGGAGCTTACTGAGTGCACAGTAAACATTGAAAACGTGT
Organism: Xyrauchen texanus; assembly: GCF_025860055.1. Taxonomy (NCBI): domain Eukaryota; kingdom Metazoa; phylum Chordata; class Actinopteri; order Cypriniformes; family Catostomidae; genus Xyrauchen; species Xyrauchen texanus. The sequence goes on from NC_068324.1 coordinate 6,613,241, forward strand.
TTAGAGAAAGGGAAAAAAAAGGACTTGTTTACGTAAAGGTCTTAGGGTTTTCTTGGTGAATTTAGTCCAAGAGCGTGGGTCTTTGGGTGCTCAGAAACAATAACTTAAATATTAATTAGTAATATTAATGACTAAATATTCTCTTCATTAGTGAGGTAAAAATGTGCGTGAAAATCAATATGGTATAAAGTTGTACATATCAGTCTTTGCATTTATTCAAATTACCCGGTAATCATTGGCTGCTACTTCGGCAGGTCAGCGGCAATGGGGTCAAAGTTGAAATTGTTAAAAGATTGAGTGCAGCATGTCAAAGAATGCTGGCGCTTCACTCTGTAGATTCCAATGTATTCGGCAATATTGACATGAGTCATGTGAATATCTCTCTTAATATTGGCATGCTGAATTGGGACTGGTTTTCTTTCTTACTGTATATATATGTTTGCATACTGAATTTTGGTCTTGTCTTCATTGCATATTTTTCACCATTTATAGCCACCTTTACTCTGCAAATACATTGTTTAATTCTCATAAACACAAAACATTGACACATAAAAGTGTTATGTAAGCTGCAAATTGTTTCTTATGCAGCATTTCATGTCCACAAAACTAAAGCCTGAAACCTAAGCTTACCTCAAACATTATAGCTGAACTGTATAATTTCTGCACCACTAGCAGAATAGTAAAAGTAATAGCTAAGTAATTGAGTAATTTACTTAAAAGCAAAAAATCACTCCCCCATATTTCATTGGATGGGCAATCAGATAGTCTTGCATCAATCTCACACTTTTGGTTGAGCCAGCATTGCTATTTTGGGCTGGTCGGGCGTTTTAACAATGTGCAATGTATAATGGTGACACAGTAATTATACTTGTCAGGAAAATCTACCTATGAATGATTTACTTAAGAGTTGTAATTTTTTTTTCAGAATTATTTCTTGCGTCCCAGCTTAATGTGCTGCTATTAAGAGTCAATTTGCTTAACCAATGTTGTTAATTTGGGGTGGGACTATCTGTGTGTACAACCAATGGAAGTCTGGCAGGAGATTTCTGGAATGTTTGAAAACAATTATTATTTTTGCAATTACTTTTGGTCATGCCAGTGACACAGATATTAAACACTTCAGCTTTAAACTGGGAAAGGAGCATTTTAAATAAAATACATTTTGCTGCACAGCAAGCATTGGTATTTGTACAAATATAGAATTTGGCTTTCTCCAACAGCTCAGACAACAACCGAAAGGAACAGATTGAAGGAAAGCAGTTCACTGAAGTGATGAGGACAAGAGAGGTCAACTTCTCAGCCACACAGCTTGGCTATTGGACACTTCCCTCACTTGGAAGGACAACTGGGGTCAGGATTTCGAACATAAAAAGAGCAAGCTGTGGTTGCCATCATGTCCCATGGATGTCAGATGTGCAATTCCCAATTAACCATCAGAGCTGTCAGAAATGATCACAGATGCCCCATTTCCCGGATAGTGGATGTCTTCCTCATCATCCGGCCGAAGAGGCTCTGTGTTTACACAGTGGTTCAAATAATTCCATACCATTCTGGGACTTTGATCTATTGAACATTGAAGTAGAGGTGGATTTGGCTTTTTCCCCCATCCTTGATACAATGTTTTCAACTTAAAGAGTCTTTTTCCAAGCTGAAACAATTTCTTAATTCCTTTGACATCTGGTGATATCTGATGTGGGCATCTGCGTTATCTTGTGTGATTGCGTCTTGTGTGTCTAGACGGCGTTTGATATACATCACAGATTCCTGCACACGCTACAGGATAAATGGTCAACGTATCCTTGACCGAGCTCTGGATGTTTGTGACACTATAGCTTGTTTTACCACAAGCTATAGTATGTTTTACCACTATCAGTTTTTCCATTCAAAAGTATCAGTGGCTTCTAAATTTATTCAGGTTTGGTCAGTTCTGCCACTGAGATGAGTAGAAATGCTAACAGATAGCCTATTCCAGGTTTTCTAGATCTCACTGAACGCAACAGCTGAGCTGCTCTTCTCTACGCCACCTACACCTTCTCTGCTTTGACATGACTAAGGACACCTAACAAGAAGACATTTTTTTGCACTAGAAGAAATGGGTCTGAGAGTAGCTGGAGACATTTCTCCCTAAGTTTTCTCCAGATGACTGTCATTAAAGGATTATGCAGTGCCACGACAGACTGGTGAGAGGACAAAGCAGCTGTTTCTTAACTAAATGACACAAGGAGTCAGAGCGAGGTGTCCAATGTGCCATCTGAAGTAAAGAACCATGGACAGGCCTGCTCATGCTGTTTTAAGATGGATTTCATCATCAATGGATGCTAATTAAAGTAATTATTTGTAGTGCTTAGCATCCCTATTCCTAGTGTTTATGTTAAAGGCTAAAGTATACTTTGGGTTCTGCATGCCAGAATGTCTCAAGCACAGTATGCATGATACGAATTTCATCATCAGCACAGTATGGCAGACTGACCTCATCTTGTCGGTAAATGCACCTACTGTTATTTGTATTAAAGAGCATCACAAAGCATCTGTAGTGGACATGTATCAAATGAGTCCATATGTGCTTGCGGTTAAATGTGTATACTCTAAAAGACTGTGCTCTTGACTGTGTGTGAGGTGGAACTTTATGTGGAAACATGAAGTATTATCCAGCATTTAGGGGGTAGGTAGAGACCAAACATGGTGCTAACTTGCACTAAAAAAAAAGCTATATGCAATGCAATAAATAAAACAGAACTCAGGTATTTCAAGGTGCAATTTTTAAAAGTTGCATTTCTTTGTAACTTGACAAGGCATATGAAAAAATATGGCTTTTCTGCACTAATTGTTGAAAAAACAGTGAGACGTGGCACTTAGTCTATAGCCCATGTTTACATAGAAAATGTTTTAAGGAAACAGCGCAGCTGGATGCATAAACCCATTCGGTGTGAATTGTCCCTTAGAGTTAGGGATTTCAACAAATCCATAAACCTTACGCCACGTCAAACTAATCAATTTTCGTTTGAAAACGGATTGCTATGTTTACACCTCTAATCCACTATGGGATTGCGTTTTCCTTTACCGAAATATGAGTGTTTTGAAAACACTTTCCATTACAACATACTTTGGAAACAATGATGTTAGGAAACTGAATACTGAGTTTTTAAACTAAAATGGTTAAGTGTGGATTTGGCCTTAGTATTAAACTTTGGTGAAACTATAATCATTTTACTTTTGACTTCCTTAACCTCTTTTTCTTAGAAACTTCTTGAGGAACATCATGCAATCTAAATGGTTATTCATCTGTAAAATGAGGTATTGGACCGTCTTCTGTACAGTTTGAAATCATAATGGGATACACAGTGGACAGAAAGTGTGTATGAGAGAGAGAGAGAGAGAGAGAGAGATAGAGAGAGATAGAGAGAGATTTGAAGTTCACATCAAGTCGCATAAACAAATTTGACCATCAGCAGCCAAACACTTATACAATGTCAGCACATTGTTTGATGTTTCTTTCCTTTCATTCTCTATTTTGCTCCGGTCCTGATTTCAAACTCCACTGCTATGTATCGCTGGGTGATGACGACAAACTACAGCCGGTGCTAGCCAGACATCACTTCAGTCTTGTACGATGGACTTCAGAGGATGAACTGGTGCCAACTCCAAATGAAAGACATTGGATACTTCATATGCCATTGTCTGAACCTTGAACCCTACTGAACCTCACCAAAATTACCTGCAGGTTGAACTGTCATTGATTGCTGCCTGCACCACCTTTGACTATTGATGGACTACACTCTTGTTTTTTTTGTTTTTTTAAAACTGGACCTTAACACTTACTTAGTTTAAAAATGTTAAACCAAGACTTGTACTGCACACAAATATCTAGTATTACAATTATATTCATGTCGTTTTGCCAAAGGGGAACTGACCCCATTTTTGTCAATGCATTATTTTCTGAGAAGCTGCTTTGAAACAATGTGTGTTGTGAAAAGTGCTATGCAGATAAAAATGACTTGATTTGATGACATATTTGTTGTCTGTGTATCTTTCACTCTGTCAATTCATGCAATTATGTGCACTCGTGCATTGAGGAATACAATGTGCAAATCAAGACAATGTGTGCAGTAGGCCAGGAGCTGTATGAGACTGAAGGGCTGGGTTAGTTCAGTAAGTAACATCCTCAGAGTTAGAAAAGTTGATTTTGGCTTTTTACTCTCACTTGCTTCTCAAAAGTCCATGAAGGAGATGTTATCCTTCATTGTCAACACAATGTAGAAATAGTACATATGGGTATTCTCAAATCTATTTTCCATCATGCTGTTACTTTAAGGACTTTTCCCACCTGGGAATATGATGAGGTGTCTTTAACAGCAATAACTGCAAGCTGCAATATGTTTTCTGCAAACAGTCGTGCCTATATAATGAGCTTGTTTTGTGCCTGACTGGTTGAGTTTCTGTCAAGTGTTTGGGAAATTTGAAAGGTTGCCTCAAAGTAAAAGAGTACTGTTAAAGACCCCAGTAATCTCGCATATGTCTCATCTAGAGTTTCAGAAGAGATCTCAATAATGTCAAACTGTGCTATATCAAAGATGGAAAATAAAATTCAGAGACTGCATTACGAACTCAAACATTTCTCATCAAATACCAAAGCCAAATTATCTAAGTCATGCTATCCACATGAATTGTATAGCTTTACATGTTCATTGTAAATGGTGTCTATATTTATTTCTCCTAAGGACATTTTCTTTTAGAAAAAGTTAATGTTAATGTAAAACATGAGAACTGAGAACATTATGTCTCCTGAGATTTCAAAGAGCAACATTTAAACAACAAAATTTCCCTCATGTACTTAGTCCAGAGGTCATGTTCTAGATTAAATATCTTATTTGTGTACAAAATCAAATAAATGTCTTAAAAAGAACGAATTCACATACAGTATATTCAAAATTATAAACATCTTCTGAATCTGAGCATCTAAAATTGTAACGATGTATTGAAATTGTGCAATTGCTATAATAGTCACATCTGCTAGATGAACACACACATTTGAAATTCATCCTAGTGATGTACATGTCCTTGCTTTTGCTGTTTATGAAAAAAAATAAAAACCCTAAGAACAGTTTTGATGTGAAATTTACTATACGATCACTAATGTCTGGAAACTAGCTATGCTTCTCTTTACAAACCTTTTGCAGAGAAATATTCAAATGAATCTGACTTCATCTTGAGAACTGAAACTAATGGCAGAAACTAATTTATTCATTGAGTCAGATCAGACTATTTCAAAGGATATCTGTGCCACTGATTCTTGAAGGTGGAAGCTGAGAACACGTCGTCATGGTGAACGTTGGTAAAACCTCCTCCTCAGAATAAGCAGCTGCCTTGTATGTATTAAAGAGGGGCAAACATAATCATTTACAGTAATGACAGTCATTTGAAAAACTCTCCCTGTGTTTTACAGCCACGGGAACTGGACTGAAGCCACTGAGCCGCAAACACTTAGAACAGTAATGTTATTACAGGATGATAAATGTGCTTTTAACTGGTAATTATTTAACAGTGAGTAGATACACCTCAGTGGGGCTTGTTTGGGGAAACAAAGCAAGGTCTTATTTTATTTTTTCTCTCTTTTCTTGTCTCTTTTTATGTTTGGAAAGGAATACTTGCCAAATACTATACACACATACTGCCAACTATTTGTTTAGTATGTGAAACAGTAAGCAGTATGCAATACTAAATGTTTCAAAAAAGTAATAGAAGTGCAACAGTCTGACACTTACATTAGTTTCACACTCATGTTAAGATTAGCTGTAGATTAAATTACTCTGATGTCACACCACCTGTTTCCACGAGCAGCAGATTTCAATGGTGGAAATAGGCAGCGCTGCAGTTTAATAATCTTTTAAGCTTAATAGAATGTAAAAATGTATTTTAATGTTATTAAAAGTTAATATAAAGGAATATTTATGGTTTAGAGTGAAGAAAGCATGTGGGTTATTTTCTGGAATATCAGCAAAGCAAGTTTAAACTTGGTTCAATGAACCTGTATGATTATGTCGGACATGAAACAGGTTGATGAATACACATCCTCGCATGTTTAACACACTTCTAAAGCCTAACAAATGTGATATATAAAAATAAAAACTACCACTAGATATGCAATATGTGCCTTTACTGCTTAAATTCACAAATATGTCAAATATGTAAAATCTTAATAACAGCCATTTTGATTGAACAATATTATTTACTGCATTCAAAATAAATGCAAAGACATAATTTAAGCAGTATGACATTATTTGTATTCACTTATCCTTTCACAAACAGTAGTCCATGTGCTGCGGTGGTGGAGACAGGATCTGTTCCTCCCATTATTTCTTTAAGATCATATAATTGCTAGATCATATTTGACCTCATATCTGTCACAGTAACAGCACTTTGGAAATTAAAAACGTTGTTTGCGATCAGAGTTTGTGTGATTTCTTCTGTCTCAATTGTGTCTTATAGCGCAGATGCGATAACAATGATGGTAATTTATGTAAAATCCTGTGTTTTTCCTGATGCAATGATCTGGTGGAAATTTAAAGAAGCCCTAATCAACCCCACAAACAGAACTTTTTGGCAGTTTCAGCACAACTTGAGCAAAGCGCCCATAGGCAACCAAAAGAACCAGGAAAGGGCAGGGTGGAGCGTTTGTTTGTAAACAGTAACTTAACAGTAACCGGTACAGGGTCGCGGCCCGGGGGTTGGGGACCTCTAATGAACACTATCAAAATAGGACTCTCAACTCTCATTTGATCACCCAATCTGTTAGTAGAAATTACATGGAGAAAATGGACAAAGAATATATCACATGCTTTGGATCTGCACCTATGCACACGCCCACACCCAGTGACAATTGTGAACCCAGTCAACAGTATTCTCAGCAATCTGCTGCACCATAAACATTACATTTTAAAGTATTATTGCAAGCCCTTGCGATATGCATATTCCGATATGTAAATTTGCGATATTTCGATAAATTGGATAAATCATGTAGCCCTTTTCAAAATACAATACTTATACAGTACTTCCTATCTTTCTCCCTCTCTCTCTCTCTCTCGTGCTCTCTTTCCCCCTCTCTCTCTCTCTCAGTGCCAGTGTATTGATCTCTGGCTCAGGGATTCTCAGCAGGATGGATGGCACTCAGCCGCAATAATGGCAGCCGTTCTTGTCCCATTCCAGCCATGCTAAGCATCACGTCCTGGAGCGAGTGAGAGTAGGACAGCAGGAGAGTTAGTGAAACAAAGATATAGATAGACAGTGAGAGCATGAGATGAGAGAGAGGTACAAAAGTGTCACTGAAATGAAAGCTTGCTCCATTATCAGTTTACACCAACATTCGGCCAGGCAGCTTAATCTCACCAAACGGGGGATGTATTTGGTGGAAAGGGGAGGAAGGGTTTATCTGCAGGTCAAGTTCAGGTGTTCATGAAAAGGTCAGAATGAATTTTAGCTGGGGGGACACTCGTAAAAAAACATTTGAGAGATGATATGTATTGTCCAATTATGTAAAATGTATACTATAAATGAAAAACCCATATTTAGTACAGAGTATTATGAAACATTTAATTGTTAGTTAAAGGGTAAAAAGTAAAGCAGGGCATACTGTATTTGCCATGAGATTTGGTTAAAGGAATAGTCCATCCTAGCTGTATATAGGGTTGCTTCGATATCAACATTTTGGCTTCGGTAAAATACCAGCCCTGGTACCACTGTATTGATACTACATCAATACTTCAGCAACAAATAAATAGCCTCATATTACTGATGAAATCACACAGAAAAGGACTTCATTAAAAGTCGCCTATATCAAAGCATGCTGATATTCAATGTTGTTTTTGTGATATTGATTGCATAGAATAATTGTAATAATAATGATAATAATAACTAATAAAACCATGTATTATTAAATGATTGTTATTAGTAGTGAAATCACAGTTTCTTTGAGTGTTACATTGCTCTATACAATAGTAATATTTTTTATAATATTTTCTTCAATTTCACAAATCCAGTTAAACAGAGCTTTTATTTGGGGGGAACATTTATTTTGATGGATCTTTGAGTTTCTCCTGTTTGGTAGTTTTTAATAAGGTCTGTAATAATGACATACTTGCGAGTTGAGATCTCAGAGCTGCACCGGAGGAGTCTGTGTGTGTGTTCTTTGCCGCTCATACAATAAACACACAACATTTTGTGCGTGTGTGTGGGTAGTTTGTTCTGAAGCGTGCAGTGCGTGTCGACTGCTTTTGATTTATGTAAATGACATCCTTCCGCTGTTTAACGATAACATATAAATATGTTGGCCATATAAAAAATTTATTTGATTAATTGTGAAATTAACATTGACTTCATCTAAAAAAATGTCACATCCCATAACATTTTGCTTACAGCATGTAATAATCGTAAACCTGTTTCATTTTCTGCAGAAATGTCTTGTCAATGCTTCAATCAACAATATCCATTAGACCTTTTAGTCCAAAGGGTGCACATTTAGAGTGCTCATGTGTTTACTTTGTTCATATTTTCTGATACATTTTGCGACCGGTAAAGTGTTCAAAAAGTGAGAAGCTCAATGCTTTGACAAGCACTGTATCTACTATCCTTTAAACAATATAAGCCTCAAAGACTCAAACAACCACAGAGTAATATTTTCCATTACTTATTTTCTGCATTTTTATGAGGTGTGAGCATTATTCAGCAAGCCACACTTCAGCTCCCATTAATGCTTTGTGGTATTAATTAATTGTGCAAATGATTGTACAGCTGATAGCTTTACTGTTTGCAGATTTTATATATGCTGCTGTTATTGTGTTTGTTGTAAATTGTAGTTATTTGTCATTTTGTGATTATTCAGAGCTCATCTTATACTTAATATATTGTCTTTGGTTGTCACCATTATTGTGATTTGTATGTCACATAATCAGATCCACATGTGGCAATACCACTTATTTTATTTTCGATATGATACCAAGTTCTTTGAGGCCAGTATCTTTCAGCTAGGACTGACTGTATTCCGAATCTATATTTGAATGTGAGGATCTATTTTCTTAATAGCACATCATTATCGGAAGTATCGATACTTTTGTATCGATCCACCCATCCCTAGTGCAGAGGAAATGAGCATATATGTAAATGGTCAACAATGTGTAAGTAATTTCAAAACAAAAGCCATGCTATTACCTTGATTGGTAGAATTTTTTGAATATTCATATTATAAGCGAGGGCACGTTGAAGCCCAGGGTGGCTGCCTATATCGCCTATAGGACGGGCCAGTACTTGCGCAGCAAAGGCCCAATTTACCTGCCCACCGGGAAAGCACCCGGTGCTCCCGATGGCCAGTCCACCCCTGCTAGTCTGTAAACTTAGCTTATCATTACTTTGAACTGTAACTGTGTTAGGCTATTTTAAATGAAGTATCATATTTGTTTTCATCTGCTTTCTCAAGCTCATCAGTATTATTAGCAGCACCAGTGCAGACGCCGATAATATTCAGCTAGCTAAAGTAAGCACAACTGCAGACCCCAATAATGTGGTGCTAGCAAGTGCCCTGCCAACTGACCCTGCAGACTGTCCTTACGTTCCTTTTCATTTTATTAATTGAAAATTGGCACCTTATATACCGTTGACATTTTTTCAGTATAAAAAAATAATAAATACTAATGTTCCTTAGAATTAACTCAATGTATGTTGTTTGTTTACTTCGTTAGGACCGGCACTGTCTACAGTACAATGTGGCAGAGGTATATGGCTGATAAGACTCATTGGGAGATGATTACGTTTTTTTATGATTTGCAGCATTATAAATTATAGGCGTCAGGTGCATTTTTCCTGAATTAAATGAATCATGCTGAATTTATGCATGACTCACTCACTCACATCAACAGATGAGAGAGAATAACAAAATGTCACCGTTCTGCTGAAAAATGTTTAGCTCTTTATGTAAAATGCAAATTTTTAAAGCAGTGGTATAAACACTGCTTTAAGTAAGTGCAAGATCATACCCTTGAAAGCTCAAGGGCTCTTCTGTCAGATGAAATTGTTTTACACCAAGTGCATTGTGTGATAGGCCATGGTTGTTGCTGCTTGAAATATTGCATTGTTGGGCATGTGTTCACTCAAGTTCATATGGTTGTCATAGTACTCAGAAACTACCTTGCTTTACGGTTCATGACACCAAGCCCTCTTCTTTTCCTAACCCATCAATTCCCAAAGTATAAAATCAAGTCTGGTCTAATGCAGTATAAATTTCAACTGAACATATGTCACATTACGGTAAATTATGATACAAGTAAAATGAATTGCGAATGCCGTTTCATGTTGACTTTAAAGGAATATTCCTGGTTCAATACAAGTTAAGCTCAATTTACAGCATTTGTGGAATAATGTTGAGTTACGCAAAAATGATTTAGATTCATCCCTTATTTATTTATTTATTCATATATAAATGCATTTACAGTAAGGAACTTACAATGGAAGTGTGAATGGGGCCATAAATGCTAAAATACACATTGTTTCAAAGTATAGTCATAAGACGTAAACAATACATGTTAACGATTTTAATGTGATAAAATTGCTTACTAAGCTAATCTGTGTAAATTTATATCCAATATTACAACTTTGCTGCCATGACAAAAACACAGAGTAATAATGGTACTGGATATTAAAGCAACATAAAATTAGCAAGAGTGCTGTACGGCCCTATATCAGCATGGCTATGATTCGGCTGCAGGTAGGGTCGTAGATTCCAGGGTGATGGGTGGGAGGTAACCCCCCAAATAATCAAAACAAGCAAGTACAACCTCCCACAATATTTATACAATGATCAATGGAAATGGAAATGGGAATTCTTCACACTGTCACCCCTAGGGTTGCCACCCGTCCCGGTTTTCCCGGGATTGTTCTCTTTTTCGAGAGACAGTCCCGAAAAATATATATTCTTTCCCGGGACACGAATTGTCCCGTTTTTTTGTGAAAATGTACTTCTAAAGTAGAATTTCCATGTTTCAAATTAAACTGTTTCCTTCTACTGTTACTGTGATTTCTTCATGGCTGTGCACATCCAATCCTGTGTCCGTAAACGAGTAAAAACGGGTAAAACAGTGGATTGGCCGATGCCAGGCGTTTACTTTATTTGATTGGAAGCAGAAATACAACTTATCGCCTGTCGCTTAGCAACTGCCTGTGCTGTCGGTTGGTCGGTCGCGCGGGCAATTCACACATCCAGAATGAAACAGTGTGAGTTGAGTTGCTTGCTAGCTTTTTAAAAAACTTTCTATTTACTCAGTTTTGTGAAATGGGGGGAGAAACGGACGAGGAGGATAGTAGTAGTACACCAAAATCAGATGAGCCACCAGTGTCAAAGAAAAAACGATTTACAACTTACAACTCAGACTGGACAAAAAGAGAAAACTTTTCTGAATGGGTAAGGCCCACCCAAGGAGACCCGTTCTCCGCTACCTGTGTTTTGTGTCCTGCCAAAATTTCAGTTAAATATGAAGGAAAAACAGCGCTGGAAAATCATGCGAAAACAAAGAAGCACCAGAGGTTTGCATTAATCAAACGCAAAAATCTAGCCATTGCAACGTTTATGACAAAGAAAGGTTCACCAGAGGAAGACAGGATAGCAGTAGCAGAGCTCAGCAGTGTATACCACGGAGTGCTTCACGGCCACAGCTACTTATCTACAGATTGTGGTAATAAAGTAAGTGCGAAGATCTTTCATGACTCAAGTATTGCCACAAAAATGTCATGTGGAAGAACAAAAAGTGAAGCTTTAGTTCAAAACGTCCTTGCACCTTACAGCCAGGAGCGTTTAGCAACAGAACTGAAACATACCCCATATTTTTCTGTCTGCTCTGATGCATCAAACTCGGGGAGCGCCAAACTATATCCATACACAGTCCAATATTTCCACGAAGACGAGGGTGTTAAATATGGGCTATTGGAATTTTATGAAGACCCCCATGAAACCAGCAGGGCTATCTATGAACAAATTTTGGATATCACAGAAACAAATGGCTTGTGTGTCAGACAGATCAGTGCATATGGTGCTGACAATGCATCTGTAAATTTTGGCAAGCATAATTCTGTTAATCAAAAACTGAAAGAAGTCAGTCCACACATCGTAAAGGGCAACTGCAAATGCCACTTGATCCACAACTCCCTGAAAAACGCGAACAGAATTCTCAGCGCTGCAGGTTATGATGTTGAATCCATTGTCCTAAAAATCTACAGCGAATTCTCATGCTCAGCCAAAAAGTAGAATCTCTGAAAGAGTTTTGCGAGTTTACTTCTGTACAGTACAAAGATATACTGAGGCATGTTCCAACCCGTTGGCTATCTCTATTGCCTGCAATTCAGCGGATCCTGGAGTGTTGGCCTGCCCTCAAGAGTTATTTTTTGTCACTAGGAAAGAAGGATTGTCCTGACATTATCTGGAAGGTTGTATGCAGAAGGGGTGCTGATGCTGCCGACAGCAATGATGAGGATGATGTGACAGTGTCTGGATGTCTCCTGTTGCTCATGCACAATGTAATGCAGGAATTTGACAGCGCAATTCGGAAGTTGGAAAATGAGAGTGCTACTCTACTGGATGTTCACGGAGTAATTAGCCGATTGCGCAGCCAACTAATCTCGCGTCGTGCAGACAAATTTTATGGTAGTAAAACAAAGCAAGCATTCCGAAAACTAAGTGCAAGAGACCAAACGGACTTTGCAACACTGGTCGACAGCTTCTTTGAAAAGGCTGTTCATTACCTGGAGGCTAACTTTGATTTTGATGATCCAGTTATGTCTAACGCTAGCTGTCTGCGACTGAGTGGTCCAATGGAATGGGATGCTCTCGAGCGATTGGTCGACAAATTAGCTTTGAGCATTGACGAAGACAAACTGTATCAGGACTACACTGTACTGAACGATGTATTTGAACGCATCCCAGAAGAGCTGGCACCAGACAAGAAATGGGCTTTTTTTTCAAGAAGGAGAAAGCAGCAACTGAATTGCTCAAAGTGGTATCATTTGTTTTTTCTATCCCTGTCAGCAATGCCTATGCTGAGCGTGTATTTAGCCACATGGAGGATGTCTGGTCAGACAAAAGGAACAGGATGTCAGTGGGGTTGGTCAAAGCCGAACTTCAAGTTAGATTAAACTTTAAATTATCATGCTTGGAGTTTAAAGCATTCATTGAGGGACAGCCGGGTCTTCTGCTGGCAGCAAAAGGGATGAGAAATACACATGGAAAAAGAGGTGAGAAATGTCAGTCTTAGGTTGCCCAAATTTACTAAGTTAACAAAAAAAAAAAGAAGTTGTTTATAATCTATATAATACATGTAAATATGTTTTAATTGCTAAAGAGTAGCCTATCTTTCTACAAATGATTAGATTTTATATAGATTATAATTATACAGCATATGTTTACACAAAGTTTAAACAAAAATGTATTTAATGTTTGTATTTAATGTAGAAAGGAGTCCAGAGTTAGTGCATCTACGTCAGGGAGTGCATCTACGTCAGGGCAAATATAGGTAAGAAAGGCAATAGGGAGTCCTACAACTGTTAACACAGTATATTTGCAATTATGGGTTGATCCCCCTCTAAAAAAAATAAAACAAAAACAAATTTCATCTGAGTGTCCCTGTTTTTCACAAATCAAAGGTGGCAACCCTAGTCACCCCCAATGTTCAACCCAAATCTACGCCCTTGGCTGCAGGCACGAGGTAATCATATATAGTGATTACCTGTGTCTCCACAGCTGTAGTGCAGTTAATCAGTTTGCTGAAGATAATGGAATTTTGGTCAAACGCATCCTATTTTCTTTGTGTAAAAATAGGCGTCTTAGCAGAGGGTCCTCCCTGAGTCCACACCTGTTGTCTAAAAATAAATAGACAACAAGTGTACACAAAGAACGTTTTATTTTTCTGTATTGCTATTATCAGATTACGTGTGAAAATGATGCCAATTTGACTTGCCCAAAGTTGGTTTCTTAACACTAAATTGACAATTTTCTAGTTCGAGATTCAGATCCTATGAAGTCATTCTTTTAAAGCCCTGTTGACTACATGCATCGTTCTTTCTTTTTTTTTGCATTAATTAATTAATAAAATAAAAAAAGAGATTTTTCAGGCTATTCTCTGACCACCACATCTCATGGAAGTACCGTCCGATCCCACCATCAACTTGGAAATTTAATCCCACGTCACAAGAAATCGATTTGGGTCCCATGGGAGTTCCACGGGAATGCAGACCTCTAATCTGCGCTGCTCTTTCACTTTAGTTTATAACGACACAAACACAAGCGGAGTGCTACAAACAGTAAAGCGTCCGAGTGCTGATGTTCTGAGACATCAGCACTCTTGGAAGGTTTCTCATCCAATCAGATTCAAGGATCAGAACTTTGTTGTATAAACTTTACACCAAAAAATTTTTGTGAACAATTTTAGCACACTAAATTCATGTTAACATCTACGTTTTAAATTTTTTGTTGTGGTAATCAGCATTATGCCACTACTGTTGTTGATTTGTGCTTAACTTGCAGAACATTCCTTTAATAGGATAATTACACAAAAATACAAATTCTGAACAAAGATGAACAAATTATGATTTTTGGGGTTATTTCTTAAACAACAGAATTCAAAATTATAATAAGAGAATTTGAAACTTGACTTTTAACTTATTACACATTCACTTACAAAAGTTCTTGTGTTTTACAATGTGTCCCAAACACGCACATCTCCCCACACACATCAGAATGTGCAATACATTGTAATAAAAAAGTTTCTACAAGTTTGAAAAAGGCACATCAGCATAATAATGCAGTGTTTTATCTATACGCCGCGAGGCAATGCGCAAGACAGCGCTAGAGAGAGACGGATAACAGCTGTAGCTTAGACAACAGAACAATGTGGAATTTTTGATTACTTACTTAACAAGCAAAAACATTAAACTTTGAGGGAGAATTACTGAATTATAAATAAGTTGTCTTGAATGCAAGTGATGCATATGGTCTCAATGCACAATGATTCTGGTTGACAAGAGTCTCCTGGTTTATTTAGATATTCGCTAAAGGCTGGAAATCTTGACAGTGTCTGAAATATAGAATGTGTTGTGTACGATCACATTTCAACACACTTCTAACACCAAAGGACAGAAAGGGAATTAACTGTTAGACAGAAACACAACTAAATGATGTGTTTGAATGTCAAGACAAATCTGGTTTTGTTGTTTACAAATCTAAGTAGACATTTGTTTTGGAACTGCTGCCATGTAAAATGCTCAAAATCAGTCACTTATGAGGTTCTATGACAGTTAGGATGCTGCCTTAGCAGGCAGTTGCCTATGTAGACAGTAGGCAACAAGGCAGCTCACCTTGTTTTAAAACAGAACTACAATCCACACTCTGTTCAGATTTTTTTTTTCTCCCTCCACCCATCTTGAGAGAGACTAGACCTTTATAAAAAAGCACTCAATGTGTATACTTATTCTGTAGTCAGCATTAAAAACTGCTGGCTAGGCACAGGTAAACAGAGCTCTTAATTCTGAGTGTGTATGATTGATGACCATAGAGGCTGCTGGGCTGGAAAACCGACCCAGTATGTCATGGAATGTGACATGCGGAGTCCCTGCAAAGATGTATAGAAACATTCTTTATGTTGCACAAATGACTTTCAGAAAATTGGCTTTGGATGAAGTCTTGGGATTGGGTTTAAGACTAGAGTTAGGGAAGGTTAGGAAAGATTTAGGTTTTGGAGTTGAAGATGCCAACACCATTTAAAATAAATAGCTATGGTCCTGGATACTGACTGGTCAATATTGCATCCAGCCATGCTACAATACACAATACTGTAACAGCTATGACGCAAAACATTTGCTCATCTTATGTATAACTGCCCACTTCTGGCTCTGTTAGCATGTGAAATTATATCTTCTGATATCTTCAAATCTTCTACTTTCTAGCAATTATAGCATAGGTAGATTGCATATTGTCAACAGTTTAGTGTTTGTTGCGCTGCCTGGCAGGCTGTTGGGCTCATTAATATTAATCACGTTGTCTTCATTCACCAAACTAGTTAGCTGAATCAAAACAAGGACTAAACTCACCATAATTGGACAGGTCAAGTTGATGAACAGCAAATAGAGTGTCATTTGTTTGTGTGGATTTTGTTGTTTTAATATGCATCCCAAAACAACTTTCTTTTCATCCACGACTGTATATACCATGTATGTATCATGGCTTTGTGTCTTCGCGTTTAGACTATTGCAATAGTTTATTTTCATGCCTAAACCAGAAGGAGCTCTCTCGACTGCAATTACTGCAAATCTCTGCAGCCAGAATTTTAACACGTACAAATAGGAAGTCTCATATATCCCCTATCCTAAAAGAACTTCACTGGCTACCAGTGTCTTATAGGATACATTTTAAAATTTTGGTTTTAGTTTTCAGAGCTTTGCATGGTCAGGCACCTCCCTATATTAGTGACATGATTCAGCGTTATACTCCTGTGTGTGCTTTGAGGTCTGTGGATCAGAACCTGTTGATGGTTCCACGCACTCGCTATCGTACTAGAGGTGACCGATCTTTTCAGGCTGTTGCCTCTAGGTTGTGGAATGACCTCCCACCGTCTATGCGCTCTCTTGACTCTGTTGATGCCTTCAAATGCAGACTAAAGACCCATTTATTTGTTCAGGCTTTTAATTAGCTGCTTGTGGGTTGATATGATCATGTACTGTATATGCTTTTATTGTGTGTATTTTATGATATAAATGTTTTAGTTGTGAAGCACTTTGTGGCCTTATACCTGTGAAAGGTGCTATATAAATAAACTTTTACTTACTTACTTACTTACCATAAAATTCAATTCATGTAATTCTGTGACATTCTATTTAATAATCATGACTCAATAAAGGTCATTTCACACTGCCCCAGAAAAGAAATGCCAAAACCAACATTAATAATCACTATGCCAATTAAACATCAAGTCCTGGTCTAAGAAGCATTGACATTGATTTATGTAATTATTACTATACAATACATTTTTCCATAATATAATTATTGCAATGAATATTTTAATTTTATTTCAATATTCAAATTGTACATAATAAAATTCCATGAACCCCATTTATCCATTCATCCATCCCTTTATTCAAATTATTATTTATTTCATAAGCAGTAAGCTAATCAAAATATGATGCTTATGACGCCATACCCCTTGAGCTGATGGCATCAGTGAAGGTTGGACAAGGGAAAGCCCCTACGATAAATCCAGCAGCATTATATTGTTTCCCTGCGGTAAATGTTAAACCAAGACATCATAATCCAGGGTATATTTATATATATAAATTGGATAATTTTCAGGGTTAAGTTGAGTTTGAGGAAATCCTGGAACTGGACTTTTAGTGAAATACAGCTTAACATGAATAAACAACTGGCTAACTGCTTATACATACTTTACTTCTTTCTTTCTTTTTGGTGATTTTTGGAGAGATTTTGTGTTTAATTATTTCACTGATTTTTATTTTTTCTAAAATAGATATGCCACAAACATCACCTTTACCATAACTTTAAAGTCAATATAGTGGCCAAACACAAAACATGGACATGTCAAAGAACAGCATCATTGTTTAGATGTATACTATGACATATGATTATTATTTTCACACACATGACCCAATGAAAAATATTCTGAATGTACCTCTTTATCTTGCATTGCGGTTTGTACAGCATTGCTGTATTGATTTATTTTGGTGATGCATTTATGTGATGTATTTTGGTGATATTTATTTTATTATGATTGTACAGCACAGTGGTCAACTACTGTTGTTTTTATTGTGCTCTATAAATAAATAAATTAGCTATTGATAAAGCTGGCTTGCTAGCTAACGCCAACATAAGCTATCATATAAATGCAGTCAATGTATCATGCAAAGAAAAGTGGTTACTTCAAACTACAGTTCCCCTTCTGTCACTGTAGTGACACAGGGGGTCTTTCTTGAGAAGCTTGCATACCTCTGAACTTGAGAAAAGGCCAATGAGAAATTGGCAGACAGAATTTGCATGTCCCGCCCCCAGACATACAGGTATAAAGGGAAGCGGGTGTGCTTCTGTCTTTCAGATTTTTTCTTCGGAGCTGATCGGTTGTGCAGCAGCAAGCTGAATCTCACTACTGTTCCACTCACCTCTATAAGCAGAGAATTGCTGTTGGATCTACGGCATGTTACCAGCAGCTTTCTCCCTCTCTGCACGCTGTGCAGTCCTCGCCCATAGGCGCTTCAACAGCGCTTCTGAGGTTCCTGGAACATATGACATCCTTGGCTACAGTCGCGCCGTTCGGTTTGATGCATATGAGACTGCTTCAGCACTGGCTTCAGACTCGAGTCCTGAGATGGGCATGTTATTCACCACTTCCTGCCATCAGACTTTCAACCCTTGGACAGACCTCTGTTTTCTGCAGGTGTCAGATGTGTGGTGGTCACCACAGATGCCTCTCAACTGAGTTGGGGCACCATGTGCAATGGGCACGCAGCCGCTGGCTCCTGGATAGGGCCCCGGCTGCGTTGGCACATAAACTGCCTAGAGTTGCTGGCTGTTTCTTCCGCATATCCGGGGCTAGCACGTCTTGATCCATTCAGACAGCACCGCGATGGAAGCATACATAAATCACCAAGGTGGCGTACGCTCTCATCATATGTCACAACTCGCCCGCCATCTCCTCCTTTGGAGTCAGCAGCGACTCAGGCCGCTGCACGCCACTCATATACCATGCAACCTCAACACAAAAGCGGAAGCGTTGTCACAACAGGTCTCGCCCAGCGGTGAGTGGAGGCTCCACCCCCAGGTTGTCCAGCTGATTTGGGGCCAGTTTGGTATGGCACAGGTAGATCTCTTTGCCTCCCAAGACAATTCCCACTGCCAGCTCTGGTACTCCCTGACAGAGGCCACTCTTGGGACAGACGCGCTGGCACGCAGCTGGCCCCGGGGACTGCGCAAGTACCATTTCCCCCAGTGAGCCTTCTTGCACTGGTGCTGTGCAAGATCAGGGAGGACGAGGAACAAGTCACCTCAGTGGCTCCTTACTGGCCCACTCGGACTTGGATCTCGGATCTCACGCTCCTCGCTACAGCATCTCCCTGGAAAATTCCCCTGAGGAAGGACCTTCTTTCCCAGGGACGGAGCACCCTCTGGTTTGCATGCCCAGACTTTTGGAACCTCTATGTCTGGCCCCTGGATGGAATGTGGAAGTTCTGAGTGACCTGCTGGACTGAACTAGATTGAGCAGCTCTTTGTCTGCTTTGGCGGACGGCGGAAAGGAAACACCATCTCCAAACAGAGGTTAGCTCACTGGGTCGTTGACGCTATCTCCCTGGCCTACCAGACCCAGCCCGTGCACGCCCCCTTGCGGGTTCGAGCACACTCGATGAGAAGTGTGGCATCCTTGTGGGGACTGGCCAACGGCACCTCCCTAGCAGACATCTGTAGAGCAGCGTGCTGGGCAACATCCAATACCTTTGTGAGATTCTACAATCTCAGGGTTGAGTCGGTCTCATCCCATGTTTTGTCAGGTCCGAGCCAGTAGAACTCGGTAATATGGAGTTGCACCTACCACCCTTCACCAAAGTGATCCAGTGCGCTCTCTCTCTCCTGGGTTAGCCACTAAGCTGTCGCTTCCTGGATGTACTTCCTCCCTAGCCTTCTGGCCTGCGAATTCAGTGGAGGAATTTGCGGCCAGACCCACTACGAGCCGCAAGTGCTCTGTACTAGTGTAGGGCTCCACAGGCCAAATTCCCTCTTCAGGAAAATCCCTGTGATGTATTTTCCGCGGTATGGTCCCCCTATCGGTGGACTCATGTCTCCCTTGGGCAGTCCCTCTGCCCCTGGTCGCTGTGTTTGTATAGCTCCTCCCTCATCATGTAGAACCTACCACCGTGTCACTTCCATGTGTGGCTTGACAACCCATGTGATGTATTGACCACATGTTACCTCCCCCCAGTCTGAGCAGGATGTGGTCTCCGCAGGGTCTTTTCCCCTGAAAGAATAGTAATGGAAAAGATCGCCTTTCCCGACGCATTTCATAGCATTAAGATGGTTTATGATCTAAGACAAGAATCATAGAGAGATAAAAGGCTGAGGCTGGCCGGCTTGCTCCCATGATAGTTATGTCACCTCCTCTCCCCTTAAGGGTGTTGGGAACCTAAGGTCTATATATGACAACTTTTTCTGGGGCTTTGGGAAGGGTTACGTGCAGCCGATACAGTTGCTTCTAGCATGCAGTAGCTTGCTTGCACCTGTGTCAGCAGTTCACATAACACAGTCTAGTGCATGCCGTTTTTAAACAGAACCCCTTGGAATGGAATGGAAATTATTTTATTTGAAACAGGGACAATGCACAAATAAACATTAAACTTGTTAAACAAGAGAATATGTCTTGGGCCAGGCTGTAGCAACAATTGCTAATTTCCACCTGTAGTCCCTGGGCAGGTATGACAATTTTAAAATTATTTCAAAATAATAATTGCACAGGATTACGGATAGAGTGATTTCCATCATAATTACAGATATACAGGTTAGCAATACAGAAACAGGGAAACCATCAGTCTATTTACTCTCTGTTTCACCCCTCCCCAACAAGTGTCACTACCTTGTGTCACTACATTCGACACAACTTCGAGTGAGTGACAGAAGGGGAACGTCATAGTTACTGTTGTAACCTCCGCTCCCTGATGGGGGGAATGAGATGTTGTGTCCCCCTTGGCATGATACTAGACCTACCACTGTAAATGGTCGTAACTTATTCTCGACTCCTCAGTGCAAAAACCTGACTGACAGACGCACACCCACTTCCCTTTATACCCGTATGTCCGGGGGCGGGACATGCAAATTCTGTCTGCCAATTTCTCATTGGTCTTTTCTCAAGTTCAGAGGTACACAAGGCTCTCAAGAAAGACTTGAAAGGCTTGTGTCACTACATTCAACACAATGTCTCGTTCCCTCCATCAGGGAACAGAGGTTACAACATTAACCATGACGACTCCCATAGTCAGACCTATATCCACACTTTGAGAATCAAATATAATATACAGTCTCAAAGTTTGTAGGAAAACAATCATAGCTGTGTAATTTTAATTATACTACCTTATCTGTCAGCATGATGCCGATGAATCATGTTACATCATTGTTTTGGTTGATGCTCGTGTCCCTATGGAGTGTGTGCATGAGCACGAGCAACAGGTAGCTGGCTGCAGTTCACTTAACGGCCACAAGTGTCATTAATAACAAGGGTTTCTGAACCTTACGTACTGCACCTTTAATTTTAAAATATTTCCTTTTTATTTTTTTGGGCATGACAAAACTACTGACTGATCAATTCAGTTATTTCATAACATGGTGACTTTGGTTTTAATAGATTGTCTGTTTGGACTATGACAAAGCTTTCCGTTTGGAAATGTAGTATATTTACATAGTACATTAATCTTTCTTTAGTTCAAAAGATTGTGTTAATTTGAATTTTGATACAACTCTTACTGCAAAGCTTATATGTATCAGTCAACACATTTTAATTTTTTGAGGTTCAGTGTTGTCTAGAACAGATATAAAAAGGCATCACATCAGTTAATATTGCAGAAAACACTGCAATGAGCAGCTCTGAGGAAGTAGTTAATGTTCTTAAGAGAAACAGTTGTGTTTTGGGTATTCTGGGTCTGATAATTTGGTATAAACTTGGAGCTGCAATGCCCTTTTTGTCTCCTGAAGAAAACAATGATCCCTCGAGTATGGGTTGCCCTGGTAACACCACTTCATCAGCTCCAACATTTGAACCTTCAATTCTGTTCATTACTTGGTCACTCCAGTAATTTTGATGTTGTAAGTAAATTTGAAAACAGTTTTTGCTGTGGAGAAACTGAGCTTCCTGTTGCACAATGAGGATAGTTTCTAGTGGGAAGTCCAGGGCAATTGTAACTTTCTCTTTCATAATGCATCTCTTATATTTCAGTCATCCTTTAGTATAAGAAACTCTTATATGGAAGAAATATTTTGTTACAATTACCCCCAGTCTTACCTTCTCACAGTGTTTTTCGTTTTATCATTAATAAATGCCCACAGATTGATTTTATCACTGTGGTGCTTGGGAGAGGACAGTTTGCCCAGGATACGAGGGGGTTTCCTTTAGTTCTTCACAGAAATTAATAAAACCCAATTACTTAGTCATCTTTTTCACATTTACTGAGCTTCAAGTCAACACACTTACACAGCATGATTGTGTCTCTAGGAAACAGCCACAATGTACGCACACATTTATTTTTAATGTTATTTTAAGATTAATGGAACATCACATATAGACCACTTTAATAAAACCACAATACCCAATTACAAACTGCAACATTATATATAAAGCCTACTCTATAAAACCACAATACCAATTACAAACTGCAACAATCTATAAACTATATAAAACTAAAAATGAACTCAAGGCTAATTGTGCTTTTCGCTAAACGATAAATATTATGCCCACTTTTTATGCAAATGGTCAAAAGACATTGTGAAGCATTTTATGGACAAACAGTTTCTAAATCAAGGTTTGTGTGTAGAAAGTGACACACGCAACTAAATAAGTTCAAGCTACACATTGTTAATCAATTGAAGACAAATTGGCCATTTCTCATCTTCCCCTTCCCATCCGATTCATATTAGGATCAGCTGGCTAACCAAATTGCATCTGAACTTACAGTTCACCCTGTTACTCGTCCCTATCCCACCCTCCTTCGTTTTGCCAGCTTCAGCATTGCTTCCTCTGAAGTTCAATATGATCAAATAAGGGAGGAAATAAGAGACGCTGTCTCCAGCGGCCGAGATATAGCATCCACGGCAAAATGCTTTTTGAAGAGCAACTGCAGGAGAGATGCTGTGTGGCGTGTCTGTGTTTGACCTCAGCATGAACTTTATTCACAGGAAGACTCCATTTTGATTACTTTTTGGTATTATCTTGCACTCTGTCATCTGGGATGCCTGTACCCTTTATAGCTGTGCTGTATGTGTTTACCAATTTGTTGGCAGAATTTTAGCTTTGATTAAACAAGAGAGAATAGAATAGAACAGAATAGAATAGCATTAAGTTGTTGGCAGAGGGTTAGCTGTGATTATAAAGACAGAATAGAATAGAATAGAATAGAATAGAATAGAATAGAATAGAATAGAATAGAAGTTGATGGCAGAAGGTTAGCTGTGATTAAAGAAAGAGAGACATTAGGGCCTGGGTAGCTCAGCGAGTATTGACGCTGACTACCATCTATTTTGTGAGTCCTGAGTTCGAATCCAGGGTGTGCTGAGTGACTCCAGCCAGGTCTCCTAAGCAACCAAATTGGCTAGGGAGGGTAGAGTCACATGGGGTAACCTCCTTGTGGTCGTAATTAATGGTTCTCGCTCTCAATGGGGCGCATGGTAAGTTGTACGTGGATCGCGGAGAATAGCATACACCTCCACGTGCAGTGAGCCTCTGCGGTGTCATGCACAATGAACCATGTGATAAGATGTGCGGATTGAGCAGAGGCAACTGAGAATTGTCCTTCATCACCCGTATTGAGGTGAGTAACCACACCACCACAAGGGTCTACTAAGTAGTGGGCATTCCAAATTTAGAGGAAAAAGGTGATCTTTTTTTTTTTTCAAGACAGAATTTAATAGAATTTAATTGGGCTAAGATTTGAAAATGCATT
This sequence comes from Xyrauchen texanus, assembly GCF_025860055.1. Lineage (NCBI taxonomy): Eukaryota > Metazoa > Chordata > Actinopteri > Cypriniformes > Catostomidae > Xyrauchen > Xyrauchen texanus. Next base: position 6,636,965 of record NC_068324.1, read on the forward strand.
GATTGCACTATGTTTACACATCCGCACTGGAAAAGTGTTTTTGTCCACCGAAAATACAGTAGAGAATTTTGAAAATGCTTTCCATGACCGAATACTTCGAGAAACGATGATGTTAGAAAACTGAAAATGGAGGTTTCAAACTTAAATGTATTAGTGTGGATGTGCTTAAAAAAGTAAAAGAACAGAATAGAATGAATTTGTTGCCAGATGAGCTTTGATTCAATTAGATAATTTTTATTTCATAACTTTTAAAAGTAATAGATATAATTTGTCGTGAAGTTTAAATGTCTAACCTCAAAACATATTAAGCATGATTCAAACAAATCTTCTTTAAAAAAATATTCTTAGGATAAAATAAGAACTTGGTAAATAGTTATGTAGCTATAAACGTTGACAGTTTAAGAAAAAATATGAACATTCTTTAGAAGTCTTTTTGTGAATACTCGTAACTTGTTTTCTTAAATTAGAAAATAAGAAAATAGTAGTTAAGAACATTTTCATATTAAGAATGTTTCTTGAATTGACCTCCTGTCAGACTGCTATACTGTAGTAAGTTTAGCCATTTCATGAGAAATGTCTATTTCATTTATTTATTTAATGTCTGTTTGAGGCTACATTGCAAATCGTTATATTTTGGTTGTGTAAAAGTAGGACATATTTGTGACTAAGCTAAAGTTTTTCATAGTTGCAGTTTGGTACTGATAATTTTACATTAATTATAATATTTAAACTTAAGTTGTGTCTTGGTTACATGATGTTTTCATTGTCTTTGGGGATTCTAGAACCTTTTTATTAATGTCATACTGTGACGTAACCTACCTGCAACCAAATGCAACATTATGAAACATTGTAAAGAATATTTTGTGCTTTCTGAGCCCCACTTCCTCAACTCTTGATTTTATCAGCATTTCCTTCAAATTGTCCATAACCCAACAATCCAATGAGTAAAGATCTGGCTGTGAAAAAAAGACCAAAATATGTATTATGCTGCCAGTTTATTTCCCTCCTCTGCATTGTTTAAATTTGCACTAGAAACCTGCAGTTCAACAATATAAAACTGACGTTGAAAGCAGTGTATGTTGGTGACCTGAGGGAGCAGAGATGAGGTCACTGTGCATATACGCTCTTGCTGATAGGCAGATGTATAATTGTATGTACAGTCACCACCAGGCTGTGCAGTCAGTCTGATGTAGTGCAAAGATTTGAATGCCTGCTGTTCTACCAGATCACACCTCCTGCATATCTAATGTATCTCTCTCTCTCTCTCTCTCTCTCTCTGTCTCTCTCTCTCTCTATCTATCTATCTATCTGGCATGCATCCTCTTTTTCTTGCCTGAATTGTTCACCTCAAGCTTTTTCAGTGTAATTTATATAATTTACACCAAATAATTGCTATAATTCAGTGCCGAGATAACCATCTCTCTCACACCATTTGGACAAAACAAACACACATGCACTCGTACAGTTACAACACATCAATGTATAGCTTATTTATCAGGGTTGGGCAAGATTCTGAATTTTTATGAATTGGATACATTTTCATTCCCTTTTAATTCATGAGCTGGAATATACTGTGTATATACTCTATATACTATATATGTAGCCGGTGGTTGTAAAGAAACAACACAGGATAAAACATTTATTTTGGGGGTTTTATTCTGACGGCTGTTGAAAAATACAAATAAAAACAGCGGTCGATGGTGCTGTATATTAAAACAAATGTAATAATGGAAATGAAATACAAAAATGAAATATTGTTCAACAAAATACAAAAAAGGTAGAGGCTAATGTCAAAAGAAAATACAAACAGGCTATTAGCTTACCCATATGCTTCAGCATATTTCACCTTAATACATGCTTTCACAAATCATTCACAGCACTTTATGCATTTAACACATGCTTAAATCACTCACACTCTTTTACTTATTTTTAACCAGGTTTTAAAGACATGTATTGCAGTTTGAAAATAGAATTCTCACTACACGTTTTCACATATAAAATGTATTACACTTATTCACTAAACTGGAAACACTCTGGGCTATAAATCATTAAATAATATAATAAGATAATAAGATATGATTATTTATAAATTTACATACCCAGTTCTCACATGTATGCCAAAGCATGGACAAACCCCACACATTTTTATATTTTATAGATTTATAGTAAACTACAAATGTGTTTTTTTATTATTGATTGTAATTTATTGTAATTGTAATTCTTTAAAACAATTATAATCCTGTATCCTGTTTGCAACCTCAATTTAAATTCAGTTCAAATTCAGGAATTGAACTGTAATTTAAAAGAACATTCACTAATCAATTCTGAACTCTTAAACCATTTTTCATATTGATAAATCAGGAATGCCAGAATTCTGTACAGTGAGGAAGTGTTCAATTGGGCCTCAAACTCTGCCTTCTACTTCCTGCACAGCAGCCAGGTAGCACCAGCATTTATGAGTTTTATAACTACACCTCAGTCTCAAATCCCTCTCTCCCCTAATAAAGCTTCTCTCCCCAGGCTCCAACTGTAATAAACCACCTCTTTTTGAACTGGAGTCTCAGTGAATATCATTGAGAGGAAAATAGAAGATTTAAACCACACCATCAAAGACTTACTGGCTAGATGGTATGAAGGCGGAGGGAGCCTCAAACTGACAGAGAGGCTGTAAGAACTTTGTGTTTGGTATGGTATGTATATGGTTGAGGATTAAAATTTTGCAGAACTTTATTGTAGGTTCAGCAAAGAGTACACAACACATGTATTAATGCTAAAATTAGAGCTGACAAAATTAATGGCTTAATACATTTTTTTTGAACACATACATGTTTCCTAAACACGATTAATACATTTCAGCACATTGTGAGTTCTAAACACTGGTTGGAGTAGGGCGGAACCTTTGCAACGTGTCCGCCCAGGGTCATTACACTGACACACACTACAACACAGAGAGATTTTATGTCATTGTAACAGAGAAAAGACCTCTTGACCATATTTTTTGTACAAAACAAACCCAGATTGTACTGCTTTCTCATTACTCACTGGAGTGAAGCATCAGCATCTCCTTTGAGCTTCCATCTCACCCAACAATTTGGATAAAGCATTATTTAAGTGTGCAGTGCCAGCGCTAAAAGCAAAACAAGACATTCTCTGCAAGCCCTTTTCACATGGAGTTAAAAACATTGTGAATCATTTGGATGCTGTAGCAAAGTGGATAGCCACAATTAATATTGTGGAGGATGAGAGTATATAAATAACTCAACCGATATAAAGACTAGTTATTTCAATTAGTCAACCCCCTACTTAGACTTTGGTAAGTGTGTAATGTTACTTGAGTTGGTGCTTTTTTTGTGCATTTACATTTATGCATTTTGGCAGATGCTTCTATCCAAAGTGACTTACAGTGCATTTATTACAGGGACAATTTCCCTGGAGCAACCTGGAGTTAAGTGCCTTGCTCAAGGACACAATGGTGGTGGCTGTGGGGTTCGAACCGACAACCTTCTGCTTACCAGTTCAATGCTTTAGCCCACTACGCCACCACCACTCTCCACCACTTCTGTCAGACCGTTGGCACCCAGGCCTACATCGAGCAGGGGAGGAGTGTGATGAGGAGGAGGGTGTGGCCAGGCCGTGATGATGCATGTCCTACACTGAATCAGTTGATCAGCGGGAGAGTGAGATAAAGTGGAGCCGGAGACACGCGTGACCATGCTGTGTGTGTCTGTGTCCGTTTATGTTTTATTATGTTGTTTTAAGTTCATTTTTATCATTAAACATTTATGTTGACTGTTCAGCCAGTTCCCACCTCTTCTTTGCCCAACCTTAGAGCTGACAAAACAGCTATTTATTACAGCTATTTATGTAACTTTTAAAGGTTCTCCAATGTGTCAGGTGGCAAAACACTTTTTGGTACAATGTGTAGCCTTTATATTATATATATATACTGTGTGTGTGTTGTAACTGTCGGTTTAACAATTTAAGAGCATCTCCTAAGAGCAGAGTCATATTGGTTATTCATTATCATTATTTATATATCAATAATATACCAATATATAAATAAGGGGAAAACTGCACAAAAGGGTGAGGCATGAGTAGGTAAGCATCTATTGAAGAGATTCTCCCAGAAATATCAATGATCAAAGTTCTCTAGTTTGACACTCTTGTCTGAAAAAATAATTTTACTACTAAAACTCTCATCTTGTTGCACAAAGACTTGCTGCCCCTAACTCCTTTGATGAGGTAAAATCTACATTTAAACTTGAAATTCTTATTAAACATGATCAAAGGCAAACAGTGGCAGTGTCTTTATTGTGTGAAAGATGTAATTATTGAAATCCTGAAGTTTTGTTTTAACAGTGTCTATCCTCAAAGTCATAAGCTTATAAAAGATGCATCAATAACTGCTGCGAAGGTCAGGGTAAATTCGAAGAAAAACAAGTACATTTGACAATGGTGGGGTTGTAACCCAACCCCTCATACACTTGTTCACTGTCCCCTTGACAAATCTTGCCATGCATTAATGGAAACAGTCCAGTTAAGTCTCTGATCCATATGCAATAATAAAGCAAACAGCTGCTACATACCCAAGTCCATTTACTCAGCTGAGCTATTAATAAAGGTATATGTAAAATGTGTAAATTCCTCTAACTTTGTCTTGATCCCTACCCCCGTGAGATGTCTGAAGACCGAGAATGCATCTCAAGATACAAGACCTTAGCCAAGGCTTACCGCTCGATTTGCAAGGGTCATATCCCAAATCGAATAGTTGAAGGAAAATACTCAATTTGATATATTTGTATTTTTCCTTCCTTTTTAATTCGCCCTCCCTTTGGAAGTCCGCCATCAGGGTCGTGGGCTCCAACGAGAAGGAAGTCGCCTAGCCGTAGACAACTATAACATAAAGCTCCCATTATCATATAATGCAAAACTATCCTAAATATTACTCATATTTTAAACAATTCCTCATCTTATTATAATTTCCCTAAGTGAACCTACATAAAAAAGGTTTACACCAGTATCCTTGCTGACATTGAGTGTCTTTCAAAGCAGCTTCTCTACACATTAGCAGAGGAGGCAATTGGTATTCTTTCCTGCACCAGGACTGTGTTTTTTGTGATAGAAGATGATTGTTAGATGTATTTGAAACAACTTTTACAATACTTTACAGTGGAAAGCTGTGTACTAGTTTTCAGCTATCTCATGTCTTTGCTTCTAGCTTTGAGCAGCACTCGAGGCAAAAATTAGGTGGAGATGTGTGCCTTTCTGGATCTGCCAATAAAAGGCCATCAGTTTATTTTTAGAGTGAGTGCTTGTTTGTGTGTGTCTGTTTACTGGGTAAGATTTAAGCCACACATCCACACAAAAGACATAATGGGATAGTGATCCACAGAGGTGGGTAGAGTAGCCAAAAACTGTACTCAAGTAAAAGTGCAATTACTTTAAAAAAAAATATTATTCAAGCAGAAGTGAAAGTACTAACATAAATAATTACTTGAGTAACAGTAAGAAAGTATACAATTAAAAGAATACTCAAGTAGTGAGTAAATCGTTACTTTCACATATGACAATAAACGTTAACTGCCCTAAATTCCATTACATATTACACATTTAACATGTATTACAGAATTATTATTAATGGAAATTCAGTCATCATTCATCATCATGTTGTTCCAAACCCATATGACTTTCTTCCATGCAACACAATATGGAGATATTAAACCGAATGTTTGCCTGAATCACCATTTACTTTTAGTGAATTTTGTTTTTCTCCATATTTTGAAAGTGAATGGTGACTGAGACTGTCAGTCTGTAACATGCTGTCTAACATATTTTGTGTTCCACATAATTCAAAGGGTTTGGAACAACATGAGGGTAGGGAAAATAATTACAGAAAATTAAATTATGGCTGAGCTATCAGGGATATATAAAGGGATAGTTCACCCAAAAATGAAAATTCTCTCATCATTTACTAACCCTCATGCCATCCCAGATGTGTATGACTTCCTTTCTTCTGCAGAACACCAATTAATATTTTTAGAAGAATATTTTAGCTCTGTAGGCCAAAATGTTGATGCTCCAAAAAGCACATAAAGGCATCATAAAAGTAATCCATGAGATTCCAGTGGTTAAATCTTCAGAAGTGATTAGATGGGTGTGGGTGAGAAACAGATCAATATTTGTATTTTTTTGCTAGACATTATTCTCCATGCAAAACGGGGGTTGAAATGCAGAGAAGAATGTGAATTACAAAAAACACAAGAAGAAGAATGTGAAAGCTACAGTTGTCAATAACGCAAACAGCAGAGCAAAAGGCATTTACACTTAACTTGGATGTTTACATGGCTTCATTCAGTTCATCCGCTCGAAGTAGCAGCAATAATATCCAGTAAATGTGTACATACTGCTCATGACATGCGGGACAAAGTGCACTGATATATTGCTGCACTGATTTCAAAATGTACACTTAAAAACTGATGTCATGAGAGCCCAGTTACATTATCACCCTGAAAATGACCATCACAGTACACAGAAAAGCATGCGTTAGCATTAGAGCCAAAACTTACCTCAGCGTGCTGCCTTAAATTGAAGCTGAGATTTTAATCTTGAAATATCAGCTTGTCTTGGTGTTAAATGAAGGCATTGCATGATGAAACTGTTCTTTTTTCACAGTGCGGAGAAAAGAAAATGTTTCACTTTGAAGAGTTTGATGCTGCAGCATTGATAACTTGAGTGACAGTGTGAACTTCTGCTCTCGTAAAAGTCCCATTCAATAATCTCTCAATAATTTAAACATTAATTAAAATTAAACCTAGTAATGTAATGACAGAAATTCCATCCATTGTAAAGAAGTAAAAAAAATAATTAGAAATTTACTTGAGTGAGAGTAAAAAGTTCCCACTATTATATCCATTATTATGATCCAAAATTAAACATTTTATAGTTCACATGCCCTGATGTCATTGCAAACATGTATGACTTTTATATTTTGCTTAACACAAAAGGAGATGTTTTAATGCGTGTTTCGTCTTTTCAATACAATAGCAGTGGATAGCGACTCATTTTAAATGCGCAAAAGTACAGTATAATAAAAGTAGTCCATGCGGCTCGTACATCATATTTTTTAAAAAGTCTTTTGAAGGTTTATGATGGGTTTTGGTGAGAAACAAACTGCAGTTGTAGTTACTACTTGATGTCTGTTGCACGTTCTTAGTGGGTCGGGTATTTGTGTAGATTTTGGCGCTAAACAATGCAAGTTTTCATGTGAACACCTGCTACTATGAACAAGCTTCTGTCATAGCACTCATAAACGGTCATCAAAATTTGCAATGAAAAATGACTTCAAATGGACTACTCTTCTGAGACTTTAGAGGTCTTTTTAAGCATTAAAGTGAGGCACTGCTCATTGCCACTGTACTGAAAAGAGGGCCTTTAATATTCATAAAAAACTTATTTTGTGTTTTGCATAAGATAGAAAGTTTTACAGGTTAAGAATGACATAATGGGGAGTAAATGAGGACAGAATTTTCATTTTTGGTTGAACTATTTCATTAAGTTTTGCTTAAAGCACCACCTTGTTGCTCAGATACTGTGATTTTGACATAAACCATTTCAGATATGAGCGTAATAATTTTCATAGTTGCTCTGGGTTCTTTTGTCTCTGATTATTAAGATTATTTTTATTCATGTTATCTTGCCAAAATGTCTTTGGGAGGGAAAAGAGATTACAGCCGACCACTGACCCATAGCTTGTGAATAAACATGATAAAACAATCACAGCTCTATGCTCCATTTAAAAAACGTGAACCACTTCGACTCATGGACCCCCAGGGGCCCCCAGAATGAGTAATGGACTCGTTAAAAATGAATTGGTATAAAAATAGATGACATTTTCTCACACAGTTTTATTTTACTGTATTAGCAGCTTCCTTAGTTCACTTAACAGGAAATGGCTCATATTAGACTATGAATCTTAGCATTGTGCATTTAAAGGCTATCAATGGTCTTGTGCTCGTAAAACAAACATGAAAATATTGTGGTTGTTCTTGGATATGTAAACAGACGTACATTTAGAACAAATAAAGAAAGAGATTAAAGCAAAAGAAAGGAAGGTAGAGTTTTATTGCTATGAATTCTGGCCTTTTTGGGTATTGAAAAGTTAAATGTAACATTCACTACTGAAATTATTGCAAGCTAAATAAGCATGACTCCAAATATGAAACCTTGTTTGAACACAACACCTTTGAAGAAACTACAAGAGTTGAGCATTGATCTCTAAAATGTGTTGAGACCATCAGAGCAGGCTTTGACCTTTTCAGGAAAGCTTTGGTGATTTGCAGAAAATGTTTTCGCTCTGTTTGTTTTTTTTCAGCCTGTTTTAATCGGTTCCATTTCCAGCAGGGGACATACAAATTATGGTAAAAGCAAAAAAAATAGAATGTATTTGTTTTTGTCAGAAACTACAGATGATCCTGCCCTGACTGACAGTGAAAAGATCAAGGGGCACTCTGTCCCCCTGACTGAGGGCGATAACGATCAACGATGCCCCCCAGTACTGGTCCTGATTTTCAGTAAAACTGTATGTGTGTGTGTGTGTGTGTGTGTGTGTGTGTGTGTGTGTGTGTGTGTGTGTGTGTGTGTGTGTGTGTGTGTGTGTGTGTGTGTGTGTGTGTTGACTGTTAGTTCCTTGCATCCTTTGTAATAATGACAGTGCATCCTTCACTGACACCTGTTCCCTAGGCCAAGTGTATAAGTTAGCTCAGATTAGACTTCAGTGTCAGTTTATTCACATTAATGTGACATTACACTGACAGGCACGCCCCCTGACAGATGATACTTTGATCTTGGACAATGGTACCGACTTTGAAGCAAAAAAAAGGGAAAATCAATAGTTCTTTCTGGCAATCAGCTACAGCTCAGACAGTTAATGCAAAACATAATGACCTTGCTCAGAGATAAGCACATGAAAGAGATGGAGAGAACGAAGCAGAAAGAGCAAAAGAGATGGAACGAGATGAAAGCAGACAGTAACTGACAGTGGTGGCTGCCAAGAGACGCTCGCATACAACAGGAGTTCAAACTGATTAGGAGCCTTCTGTAAAGGTCACCGTCCAATTGATTGAATGTTGAAATTCTTTCAGTGGTCGTACCGGCTAACCTTTTACAGCTTTGGTGTGGATGAAACAATCCTGGTATTTGGAACTTTTTCCACAGTAAAAAAAGAAAAAGAAAAGCACAAAGGAGCAAAGAAAACAGACAACCCAAATACACTGCACTATATAGTATGGTGTGAAATGCATAGAAAGTAATTTTGAGATAAAATGATTGGACTTCTGATTGAGCGATTGACACCATTCAGAAAGAGCACTCCTGCAAATTTCATACATTAAGTTCATTTAAGTTCATTATCTCATACCAAAAGAAAACATGAAAAATATCTGGTATTGGGGGAGAGGCACTCTCATTCAGAGTTTCTGTATATACCCATGTGAACAAGATGAGTCCTCAATATTTTTGCATTTTTTCCCAAAGATTGTAAATTATATATACAAAAATGTTATTCTGTCAACTTTTAGGAATACACTTCTGCATGATCACACAGGAAATTGAGATGTTGCTTCCATTTGGCAGACGCTTTTATCCAAAGCGACTTACAGTGCACTTATTACAGGGACAATCCCCCCGGAGCAACCTGGAGTTAAGTGCCTTGCTCAAGGACACAATGGTGGTGGCTGTGGGGATCGAACCAGTGACCTTCTGATTAACAGATTACCAGTTATGTGCTTTAGACCACTACACCACCACCACTCACCCCAATCAGTAGAATTACGGAGACATGCCAAAGTACTCAACAGGTAGCCTACGGGTCACACCCAGCCCCAGCATGATCACATGGGAAATCGACGTTGCTTACAAAAGTTAATGTATGCTGAAATGAATCCCATACTTCCGAGTTACTGATAAGTGGTATACTCCATCTGACATTTTTGCATAATTTCAGCCATGGTCACCTTTCCCTTGTGCATGCAACCTCCAAGAATACAATTATTGTTCATTGTTGGTTCATGTTACCTTGTACAAAATGCTCAATTTGGAATTATTTTCTAATTTAATGCAAAAGAAAAATTACACGGTTTCTATTTTAGCATGAACATTTGATAGAAACGTTAGATTAGAGAAACTAGAGTGATTTTCAGATTTTATTACTATTTGGGATGTCCCCTTTTTTGCTTTATTGACAGCCTGCCCTTGAGACGGCATTGACTCCACATGTTTGTGCAAAACCTGATTATCCATTATGATTTGAGTAAGTTCCACAAAGCAACTTGTGTGCATAAACTAAAGAAGAAAAAAACATGGCCTTTTTTTACAAATTAGTAACAAAAATACAAATAATTTAGCTTAGATTTGATTAACGAACTGAAAAATTGCATAATCTTGCATAATTTAGGTTTAAATGGAGAGAGGAAAAAAAGATTGAGATTTTAATTATGGTTTCAGACTTTTGGATCCCACATCTTACACATTCAGTTGCCCTTAGACATCCATTGGGAAAAACACAAAGCCTCCTATCAGTTCCCCAGTTCACAACATATCTTTATTTCCATCGACAAGAAAGGATACATCCCTACCCATTCACGCAAATCTAATGTAGAAGACATACCGCCATGCCATCGCTATCAGATTCTTCCCCTCTCATATTGCCTCATGGGACAGCAGACTGCAATAAAGTTTAACCTGAAAGCACTAAAAAAGACATATTATGCCTATAGTTTGATTATGTAAGAAGATGAATCACTCAACGACACAACATCGGCCATGGCTGCAGGTTACCGGTACCCGTCGGCGCACCTTGAGCTTTCTACAGGGCAAAACACGGAGACTAATGGCGACCTTTAGGTGGCCTAACGAAGCGAAAGCAAGAGAATTGCTTCTGTCAGCTTCTCTTTTCCTGCCCACATATACTCACATTAAAGGAGAAGGGGACATGTAGACAGTCCTTGAGATGAAGGGTGAAGAGAGGGTTGAGACCTGAATTTAATTGAATTTTACTTCTACCTCTGTGAAAATAAGCCATCTTGATTCATTTAGTTGACATTAGACTGACAGGTGAATTGTGCATTTGTTCTGTTGATGATGGGGAAGGTATTCCCTGAACATCTAGGTATCGAACAGTGTTTAAACTAACCTTTTTAAGTTTATACCACTTTGAATGTTTTTTTATACATTATAGCACATTCTGAAGTTAGAAATTCAATTTTATGGCCATTTTCAACCCTCTCTATGACCCTTTTAAACAGGCCATTTGTTGCTGCTGTGCCTTTAAGATGTCCTCTTTGCATGTCAAATAACTGTTAGCACTTTGCTGCACCAAGGTAAAAGCTGCAGGATTTCTGTCATGTCCAATATCATTTTTAAGTGCCCCATTTTTCAACCACAGCCTCTTTGCAAATCCTGAATTTCTTTGTGACAGATTCACAAAACAATGTGTACTGGAATGTGCAGCACAAATGGTTAAGATCAGAATGAAGCGATCAGAGATAGTGTAAAATACAAACTTCAGCAAATTCTTTCGTAAAGATCCTTTGGAAGGACATACAAAGCTGTAGGTGCTACACACAAAGTGTGACAAACTTTACCACATCTTGTTGAGTCAGAAAATGTAAACCTTTGGCTATGAAGCAAGATATGCAGAGTAAAGGCACAAGTATACTTCATTTTTCAGCGTTCCAAATCGTATCACGTCTGGCCACCGTGTTGTCTTTCAACGCACTCTTTTGATCGCAAGAAAACACAAACATGTTCAACACATGGATACTACGACTGCTTTGTGATACGACTGCACATACGCCAACATGTCCATGCTTAGAGAAATTCTGGGCTGCTAGCGGACAGTCTACATAGACTGTGCTGATGAAGTGCACTTCACATCAGCAATGCGAACAACCTAAGTATATTTTGGCCTCAAGTCCAAAATAATATAGACACTGGATTGGGAACTGTTTTATTCCAAGAATCAACCAAGTGGCTTTTGTTTAGAAATCCAATAGTGAAACATGAAAAAGTGAAGCGTCTCTCTACTGTACTGCACACACACACACACACACACACACACACACACACATACTCACATCAATAATAATCATTTGAATTCTATTTTTGTTCACAGTGTGTGGGTATGTTTACTTCTCTATACTTTGGAGACTAAACTGTCAGCAGAAGTTTGCTAAATCTGTCCCCACCTTTGGTGACATGTGGGGACATCCTCATCTGGAAAACAATCAATTTATAAATCATGTTTTTTTTCTATCATTCTAAAAAATATATATTTTAGGGTTATTATTTTGGTTAGGCTTAGGCTAGTCTGTACTAATTATAATTGGCTTTATATAAAAACAACTGAAGCATATGATATGTCCTCATTTTAATAGCTAGAAGTAACATGTGTGTATCCATGCATGTAGCCTAATTTACCCCTCATTCTTCCCTCACTTTTTCTTTCATACCCGCTGGTAATTTGAGACAAACGACAGCTCTGGGGTCTTATAAAATTGACCTTGATGTTAATGAGGTGCCTTAAGATAGAGTGTGGTCTCTTGCGCTCACTAATGCACGAACACACACATACACTCGACTGATATCAATGCCCTGCCAACGCCACCCCACTTACCTCTGTCAGTCTTAAGAGCGTGTCACAGCCCACACTTGTCACAGTCATTAGTCCAAGCATGAGATTTACAACCTCCTTGATGTATCGCACAATCCCAGGCTCACATCTGCTCCATTTGATCTGTCATCATAAGCCTCTCTCTGACATATTTTTTCCATGGCTGTTTAGGGCACTCTTAGAGTGAGGGTCAAATATCATCAGACGCTCTTAGCTTCTTTAATGCAAGATGATTTTCAATAGAACTGTCATCCAACACTGACATTTGAAAGAACAGAAAATCAAGATGTGGTTTAGAGCTTCTTGTGAGCAATTAGGGCATGGCAATATAACTAAATAAATGATATCTCAATATTTTGATGATATTAGATGGATATATTTCTCAATATTTATGTTTTTACTTTGAAAAGCCTTTAAATGGGAGATATTTAGAAGTTATTTAAAGAAGTTAAATACAGTTAAAATGTTGATAAGAATGGGGGCCTGGGTAGCTCAACAAGTATTGATGCTGACTTCCTTCCCTGGAGTCACAAGTTCAAATCTAGGGTGCGCTGAGTGACTCCAGCCAGGTCTCCTAAGCAACCAAATTGGCCCGGTTGCTAGAGAGGGTAGAGTCACATGGGGTAACCTCCTTGTGGTTGCGATTAGTGGTTCTCGCTCTCAATGGGGCATGTGATAAGTCGTGCGTAGTTCGTGGAGAATAGCATGAGCCTCCACATGCGGAGTCTCCACGGTGTCAGGCACGTCCGTCGACCCCAGAGGGTTAATATTCAACAATGTAACAATAATTAGGAATAAAAAGCTGTATTTTTAAAAGCATTCATTTTCACAAAAACACACGTGGGCAGTTTAATGAAAAATGTTGGGTGATGACTTGAACGAATCCATCAATCATAGTTTTAATTCGATTTATTAAAAAAGCACTTGTAAACTCATTTACAATATTCATGATGTTGCTTCAGTTTAATCATGAAAATCATCCGCAAACTCATTGTAAATATATTGTGAATATTCAAGGTATATTCAAGGCACTACAGAATAGGTATACAGTATGTGATGTTGTTTTTGTGTACCTTCAAGATGGGGCAGATTTGGGACAAGTATGTTTATTGTGATACTTTTCAGCTAAAACTTTGAGTTTCCCAGAATTGTAATCTCAAATGACCTTCTATGTACATCCACAATAAAGAATATATGCCGTCTACCTAAAATGCATTCTGTCAGAAGTACATTGAAGCTCAGTGGTACAGATTTGTGGGTTTATTTATTCATATTTAGCTGTTGTTGTTGTTCTCTGGTTTGACCGTTAGTTTGCAATTCAGGTGAATTTCAAACTGTCAAGTCATACTGTATTTCATCCCCAAATCAAATGAAAATAGGAAATTATCATTGTGACATTCACATAATGTCACAATGCCAAAAATACCAAAACCAGCCTACATTTTCTTTATGCAATATACATTTTTCGTATGAAATATGACCTGAACCATGTCATCAGGTTCACCCAATTACACTTCACAAAGGCCCTTGTTGTATTTATTAAAAACAAACCTTGAATCATCTGTTGTGGTTCACCATATCTTCATGATCTAACCCATTCAAAACAAATATGTTACGGTGTAGACCTGGAGTAACACACATAACTCTGAATTCCCCACAAACCCTGACATTTTGCCTCCTGACCGTAATATCCGAAATGGCTCCACAAGCAGCCTAGAGCATGAGTGCACCCAGAGAACATTATCAGCCTTAGCAACAATATTCAGGACAGACCAAGTCAAGTTTGTAATGTTCAACAGAAAGATCATAGAAAATGAACCTGGTCAATGACAGTTTAATCAGAATGCTCATGTCATGTAAAAATAGCATTGTTGACAGAGCTGTGTAATTTATTTCTTGTGCTGTTTGTATTGGTATACACCATTCGCAGAGGGACTCATTGTTCCACAGACGACAAATTAATATTTTCTTGTTCAGCTGAAGGTCAATCGGAGTAGTTTTGGAGAAAGACACTTTAAGCAGAACTGGTAGGCTTCATCCAATAAAATGTTCCTAACCCTCAACCGACTATTTTTTAGCACAAATTACAAAGTAAAATGTTCGGTCATTGTAGTTCGTTTGACAAGGATGAGGGCGTGGCCAGGCTGTGAGGGTGCCGAGTCACATAATCAGCAGGAGAGAGAGATAAAGGGGAGCCAGAGACACCAGTCCGAGAGAGAGACACACACGTGGCCACTTTGTGTGTGTGCGTCTATGTGTTTTGTTTATGTTTTTTTAAGTTATGTTTATGTTGACCATTCTGCCGGTTCCTGCCTTCTCCTTGAAACCCAGGAAGGAGGAATGCACTGTTGTGGAGTCCTCGCCGCTGCCATCCGCCAGGGGAGGAGCCGCGTCCGTCTGCCTGGGGAAGGTGGAGTCACTGCTGGAAGCCGGGAGTCTGAGGAACCGCTGCCATCTGCCAGGAACTGGAGGAGCTGTTGTGTCGGCCAGGGTTCAGAGGACTTGCTGCCGTCTGTCTGGGGAGGAGCGGCTGTCATCTGTCAGAGGGCGTAGTGGCTGAGGACCAGGCGACGGCGTGTCCGGGTGAGCACGTTTTTTTATCTCTCTCCTCTCTCTTGCTCTCTCTCTGTGTCCCTCCCGATTGCCCTTTCCCTCCCCTCTCCCCAGGTTCCCAGGAGGCTGGCTTAATGGCCGGAAGGGCAGCGTCTCCCCTCCAGAGATGGGTGGGAGTAGGCCAGTCCGGATGGTGCTCCAGCCTTAAACGGGCAGGTGAAGAGTGTGACAAGGAAAAGGGCGTGGCCGGGCCGTGAGGGTGCAAGGCCGCCGCTGAGTCACATAATCAGCTGGAGAGAAAGATAAAAGTGAGCAGGAGCTGCAAGTTTGAGAGACATAGAGACACATGGCCAATGTGTGTGTGTGTGTGTGTGTGTGTGTGTGTGTGTGTGTGTGTGTGTGTGTGTTCTTCTATGTGTTTTAAATTGAGTTTATGTCATTAAAGTTTACATTGACTGTTCTGCCGGTTCTCGCCTCCTCCTTGCCCATTCCTTACACGTTAGAGTTCGATATTACTTTAAAAAGGTTAACAGTTCTGAAACTGTTTTGTAGCAGACTTCCCATCACTAGTCTGCTTCTGTGTGAACATGGCCAGTGAGCCCACTTCATCTGTGTGGCTCTTCTTCTGTGAAGCAGACAGTCTTGTATTTTTATATACAGTCTTATCAAAATCCACTGCCATGATTCCTGAATGCATTTAACCTGAGCTTAATTAATCGATGATGGATAAGCTTAATCTATAAAATTTTCAACTACAATTTTAAATAATCAATTAATCATTAACATCACTGATGTTAATCAGGGTAACTTGGCAAGTAAAGATGCTGACTAGCACACTTGGAGTCGCAAGTTCGAATCCAGGGTGCTGAGTGACTCCAGTCAGGCTTTCTAAGTAACCAATTGGCCCGGTTGCTAGGCTGGGTAGAGTCACATTGGGTTAACCTCCTCATGGTCACTATAATGTTCTCGCTCTTGGTGGGGCACATGGTGAGAATAGCACACATGCGCTAGGTCCCACGCGGTAACACGCTCAACAAGCCACTTGATAAGATGTGCAGACTGAATGTCTCAGACACGGAGGCAACTGAGATTCGTCCTCCGTCACCCGGATTGAGGTCAGTCACTACACCACCACGAGGACCTAGAGCGCACTGGGATGTGGAAATGCCAAATTGGAGAGAAAAAGTGGAGAAAACATCCCTACTGCGATTATTTGTGATTTATTTAATTAATAACCATAAAGGATGGATGGATGGATGGATAGATGGATGGATATGTGTATGTGTGTATATAAGTCATTGAAACTCCTTCCTCTAAATGCATCTTTCAATCTCAATTCTCTCTGTTTCACTTGGACAGTCAGGGCAGATGACACTGTAGACGTCAGGCCTCTTGTCCATTTTTTGGCCCATGCTTTGAACATCAATCACAAGCTCTCTAAGGGGGACGTATGCATGCACTTTCCATCCGTCACGCTCTCCCCGATGCCCACACCACTCAGGAACAGGACGTTTTAATGCACTCCCAAAGTCAGACATTTCAAACGCAGGGGAAGACAGCTCAAGCAAGCAACAGAAGAAGAAATTGAAGAGAAGGGTACAAAGAATGTTAAATTATGAAGAAAATTGGCATATTTTCACTTGCCACAAGAACATATGCAATCTTGATGGGATGCAGATGACATTTTGACGCAGGATTTGATTAGCAGCGTCAGTCTGTATATGGTTGCCCCAATCCAAAGTATTTGGATTCTTTGGACTCTTAAGTGACAATTGAAAAGGTATGAATATTATTGCATTGCATGTTGAAATATCAAACCAAAATGTTTTTGGTCTCAATTTTGAACAATATATGCATTGTTTAGAATTTAAACCATGTTTTTTTTATATAATTATTATTAATTTTTTTTTTCATTTTCAACCCAAAATGAAAATTCTGTTATCATATACTCATTTACATGGAACATAAAAGGACTTGCACTTGTCCCAATTTATAAAAACAAAACAAATTCGGAAAATTTGTTATTTTGCATGCTATTGCACATCTGTGCGCTGTCCTGGTTTCTTCTACCGTATCTACAAAGAACATGTGGAGGATCAGCAAAATTTCCACATCTGTCATCTTCAATGCTGTTTTTTCTCTCTTCAAAGTTTTCACAACATGACCATGGAGGTATAAATCTTTATGATGTAGCATGCGCACATGCACACACCAGAACGTCTCATTCTAGCACTGAATGCTGAGGAGGAGCCTAGCCTTCAGCCTCGGAAGGACTGGTCTAGGAAGGACACAGCCTAACTAGGTTGCAGCCTTC
This sequence comes from Xyrauchen texanus, assembly GCF_025860055.1. NCBI lineage: Eukaryota > Metazoa > Chordata > Actinopteri > Cypriniformes > Catostomidae > Xyrauchen > Xyrauchen texanus. The sequence continues at coordinate 6,654,499 of NC_068324.1, forward strand.
CAATTAAGAAGCACCAAATATTAGTCCAAGTCACTACTCTTTGTACCATTAAATAAAAGTGAAGGGTAACTGAGACTAACATTCTTCCATTTTGTTCCATGGAAGAAAAGATCATATTAAGAAAGTTATATGGGTTTGGAACAACATGAGTATAAAATATGTTGACAGAATTTTCAACTAACCCTTTAAGAGGCCACTGTAATGTTTACGAAATGCACAAGTGGAAAAAACTAAAATACCAAAAGAGTGAAAAATTGACATAAATAAGAGTTAGAGAGAGAAAGAAAGTAGATCTACCATTTTTAATGGTAAATCTACTGTCCTTGTCACATAGGCACTTGTAGATGCAGAGATAAAGCTTTCAAAGTGACAGCTCAGATGCACTCTGCAGTGGTAAAGGGCAGAATACTGAAAAGTACAATACATCTGAAAAGATGTTTTCCATCTGGCAGAGTAAGACTGCCTTTTGACTTTTATTTAACTGCCAGTGGGAATTGTAGCATGGAAGATAACGCATCCGTATTCTTGTGGTGGGCTGGCGTTAAAATCTCCAGAATTGAGGATTTTAGTCCCGCAAGGCAAGTTAATGTCCTCCAGGGTGATTGGTATCTTACTAACTATGTTTTTGATGGGCTGATACACAGATAATGACACATGATTGCAATCTAAAATCTCCAACAGCTAGAATGCAGAGCGCTAAGACCATTATGTTTTTTTTTTCTTAAGATAAGCATTGTTAAAATTCAAAGTTTTTTGTTTGTTTGTCCTTTTTTTTTCTTTTTTTTACCTTTTTATAAAAGGCACATTTTGTTCTGGTCATATAGAGTAACCCTGAGAATTTTTGTTTTTATATTTCTTACTCAAAAATGTATGATATTTATAAGAAATAAAAACAAATTGAAATCTTTTTTTTTTCTTTTTTTTTTTAATGAATGATTAAGTTGTGTAAGCTCTCATGTTTTCAAGATGCAAGGAAAGTATTTTAATACCTTTTAAATTTCTGATTACACCACATTAAAATTTTTAAGTCATTAGATCTTTTTTTGTTTGTTTGTTGTTATATTGTATAAAATGGCATGAATGTTTTTAAAAATTTATGAAACCAACATGGACACAAAGACCATTTCTATGAACTTGACAAATGTGTTTTAAACTTTTTATCACTTTGAATTAATGTCCTATTAAGTTCAGTAAGAAACTCTAGATGGCACAGGCTTTGTTCCCGACACGCCTCTACGTAAACCAATCAGGGAATTACACCCTTACCTCAAAACGTATATAAACGGTACTCACCACCACAGCTTCAATTCAAGTTCAGCGGTGCAGCCTTGCATAGTTTACACCCTCCTCCTCCCCAGCTCCACCTGTCTAGATTTGCTTTACGTGGGGGTTAAGGTATTTTGTTCAGTAGTAGCTGCATGTCTCTCAACTCTGGTTTCTGATTCTGCTCATATCTAAAAGTAAAATAATGATTTGTGTCAAGCAGCAGCAGCAATATCTCTTTCTCGTCTTACAGAAGTAGCATATTGACTAATGTCAAGCAGTAGCAGCATGCGTAAAGCAGATCTAATCCTCCAATGCCAAACATACATAATGTAATTTACATTACTATAATCTTTTATATCTACACAGAGAGTTGTCCTAACTGAAACTTATTTGTCATTAACCCAAAAATTAAATCAACTGCAAAATATCCATTACTAAATTCTCACACATGTTAAACCTACACAAGTTTCCATTGTTACATGACAACTATTGTGGACCTGCTAGCAAAAGTGACTGCAGTCTAACCAGAAAAATAAATTAAATTAAATATGAGCTGGCTAAATATAACTCGCAATCTGAACAGTCTAAAAAAATGGATTTAAGAAAAAAACAGATTTCCCCTACAGAGTGATCAAAGCGAAAAGACCTCATTTTGGTCACCATTTTTATTTTTGACACAACTGTAGTTACTGTAATTTGCCATTCCACATTTGGACACTAGTACCACAGTAAACTATGTCAGTGTTATGTCTTATGTTTCTCTTTGTTTTGGCTTTCTTGACTCTGTTGAGTACTTGATATTAGGAGTTAGCATCAATCCACAAATCCATTAAAACATCCTAATGCTTTTGTTCCTTGACTGTGTTATTTTTAGGGTCCCAGAGAATCAAATTACTTTGTTGTCATTACATCAAATAAGTGGAATCTAGTTGAAATGTTGTTTCATGTTTTTTTTTCTTCTTCTTCTTTTTTGAGAAGAACAGGGTCTTGGGATCAGACCCCAAACAGAACATGACCCACTAAGCTGTTTGAGTTAGTGGCAAAACACTTAGTCCAGACTGTCGTATTGGCTTTTGTTGATCCTTCTGTTTTGTAATCAGTGGAGACTTCTAAACACAAATCTGACAGTAAATATCACTTGTTCCTCCGGGCTGATGGGAGTACATTTTTGTATTCAATTACAGCAAATGACTTGAAAAAATCGATACCTGCTCTCTGCTGAAAAGAGCATTCTTCACTGACTTCATGTTCATGCAACACACCTAATATATGAAGGGCTGTTTCCTCCACGCACCATTTGTGTGGTCTCCTCTCTCTCTCTCTCTCTCTCTCTCTCTCTCTCTCTCTCTCTCTCTCTCGGGGGGAAGATTACTGCTCGTATCATTTTTACATGAAAACTGTTTGATGAGGGGCCAACTGGATCAATAGGCTTTTGGGTGCCTAAACAGATCGAAATGGACTAAATGTTCCCATTTATATTGTCCAGTCCAGACAATGGTTCTATATCCACCTTGGAAAGCACTGCATTGATCCAATAAAGAAAAGCCAAACCAGACTCAGTAATTCTATTTCATTCACATGAGGGATCAGCAATTTTTGTCATGATCGTTTGGAGGTTTTGAAGGGGTAAAGAGAGGTCGGCGGTCAAGCCGACAAATTGTGCTAATATCAGCTGAAGAGTACAGAGGTTGAAGATTCAATCAAGACCTTTTGAAAGAAATGATGTCATTATATTCCAAAAATACTATCCATAAGATTATAGTGTGAATGTTCTTTTAACAGATAATGAATTGTCCAATGGACAAAAATCTATTTTAGAATGAGATATTTAAAAAAAAAAAAAAACATATATATATATATATATATATATATATAATTATATTATTAACTAATCATTATAGTTTTATGATTAACATACATAAATGAATATACATTTTTACAGATATTATTATTACAAATATTTTATAATTTTAAATATTAATGTAATTTTGGCAGATTATGAAGTGTCCAGTGAACATAACATTTTGGCAAGTATTTCATAAATATATTTTAAATTCTAAACATTATTGAATTATTTTTAATACAAATTCAAATGAACATTGTTATTCTATTTAACTTTATTATGTAATCATTCATACAGTATGTTTGATACAATTTGTAATTCTAATAGAATAATATTTACATGTTTACATAAGAAATGTGTGTGTCTCTTTGACCCCTGTCTTTCTCTCAGTGGTTGTTTGCAGTGTGTAGTGATTGAAAAGCTGCACTGTAGATTTCACTGGTTTGTGAGGCCTGTTCATTCTCTAAGCCAGGGGTTTTCAAACAATGGGTCGCAAAGGTGGGCTTGGGTGTCAGCAGAAAATTGTCCAAAAAGTGTATGGGGGGGGGGTGCACGTTATATAAGGATGCACAATAAATCATATTTAAACTATCACGGTTTCTGCCGCTCTCTCTCATAAGTATCTGCGATATTATTGAGATAGCAAACAGAAGTTATTAGCCAGGTAAAGTTGCAAATTGATCTCATTTTTATTATAGGCTGTGTCTATGGATGACAGACCAAATCAAGCTCTTTTGAAGTCTATTTTTAACTCAACAAACCAATCAGTTTCACATTCAAACATGTGCTGAAATACAGTCGCAGTAGTTTTAGTATTGTATGCATGTCTCGTGTGTGCACCACTTCCTTAGGCTTGAGACTAGATAGTATTTCCGCCTGCTAAATTATTACAGAAATATATTACGTTTATTTCAATAATAATGATAATAATAATAATTAAAAAAACTTTTAAGAGAATTTAAGTGTGAAAACCCTACAGAGTAACTCTTATATTGAAGGTAAAGCATGGGCAAAACATAATTAATTTTGGTCAAATAATTTTCTAGTTTGTAGTTTTAACACCTTGTTCAACATGAGAGCTGCTGTTTATTGTAATTTTATTTTTTATTTTAAAATTGATAACAGAGCAGTGGCAAAAATATTTTTTTTCAAATCATGCAACTCTATATAAAAAAAAAACAAGAATTCTCAAAGGGCAACATTTTTTTATTAATAATCGTTATTAATATTGAGCAAAATAATCATTATTATCCTTTTAACCATTACTGTGCAGCCTAACGTTATACGTTATTCAAGGACCCGATAGCAGTCTAGGGGGGTCCCTTGCAAGAGGATCATCATATTTTGGGGTCCTTGGCATGAAAAAGTTTGAAAACCACTGCTCTAAGCCATCTTGAATTTCCAGACGCTGTAGGAATATAAAGCAGGTCCTTCTGCCAGTGAGGTTTGTGAGTATGTTTCTAGGCTGGATAAAGTGTTGGCATTGATGAAGCAAGACTTGTGTGTGTGTTTGTGTATGTGTCAATATGTGTGCATTTCACAGCCACCCTGGCCACACTGTCTTGCCATGGAGACAAAATGGCAATTCCTGTGCTCTCACCCCACCACTTTTCTTCATTTGACTCTGATTAGCTTTGATAATGTATCTATGCCATTACCCAGCAAATAAAAATGGAGGAGGGCAGCCAAGGGAAAAGGGATAATGGGCTCTGAGCTCTCTCAACGAGAAAACACACCGACAAGCTCTCCTAAGGAGTGGTCGAATCACAACTGAAGCATGGGGTGCCTTGCCTCCGTTTGGCTAAATGAAACAATTCTTTAGTCACCGTTACAAACCTGGACAGCTCACACCAGGTTCTATCTGAGCTGGACCAGCTCAATGGGACTATATATCAAGGCTGATGGGGGACTGTGTTCTAAGCCTTGAATTTTCCCTTCAGAACTGAATGGAGTTTGTACTTTTGAGCCTTTAAAGGTCTTATGCTTTCTCCTTAAACAAAAACAGAGCTGTCAAACATATAGTTGTTCTATGCCTTAGCTTTGAAGTATTAAAAAAAGGGTTTAGATTCTGCCTCTTTGATGCCAAAAAGAACTAATTGTAATAGTTTAGTTAAATACTACCAATAACACACAAATATAGAAATGACTATGTTCAGGCAGGAAACTCTGAATGGCACAAGCTTATAGGAACTTGTTATCTGTAGCCAATCAGCTCTGTTACATTTGGTAGGTCAAGCCAATCAGCTTGCCTGGTATAACCTGATAGGTCCTTTGACATGTAATCTGGCAACTGATCAATTTGCGTACTCTCTTTTACTTAACATTTAAATGTGCTAAGTTTGCAAGTAAAAGGGTTTCACTGCAGCATGCTTCAAGAGTTTTCTCTGAAAATGCTATCTGATCATGTCAAATGCTGGGTCATCAGCACTTCACCTCACATGAACGCACAAAACCGAGGGGGAGGGGTAAGGGGGAGAAATGAGACGCAGCCTTACTGTTCAAAGAGCCAATCACCTTTGTGTTTTGAGACATCCCCCTTCAGTTATCATCGAGAAAGTGCAACCATATTTGCTGGACTGGCCTGAACTATAGCATTTATTTTTTCTCATGTGATCTGAGCTAAAGAAGCACAATTTATGATACGATAGTTGTGAGATTTTTATTGCTGATTTGAAATCTTTTATTTACTTGTAATCTTGACCAAAACATTTGGAGATTTCAGTCTTTCCCCATTCAAGTAGACGGGAGCTTTACTTGTATCCAGACAAAACAGCATCCCACAGGCTGCCCGGAGGCATTACAGAAATGGTCGCTGAGTGACTTGACTTGCATAGCACTTTAATGACTATTAAATATTGGGTAATTTATTTATTTATTTTTCAATTTTAATAAGAGAAATAAAACTTTGTTTTATCGATATTTTTGGGGATTTCTCACCTAATTTTTGGACTTAGCCTCTTGCAATACAGTCTGAGAATGCTTGAACAATTTTTAAATTGATCATGTTTGGTGTTTAATGAATTAAGTATATTTAGAGCTTCATCCGTCATTTGGGATGGATGTTTGCACTGAGCTTGCTGTGATGCATTCCGTGTTTACCTTCGCAAACTGTGTGATGCTTTCTTAGAATTTGGAAAAATGAAGGTTTCATACAAGGCAACATAATTTGGCTCCCTATCTTTTGGAACAACACTGTAACAGGCACTTACAGCATGCCTTCGAGGAGCAGGAGACACGATTACTAAATGTGACTGGGCATGATCAAAAAAATCCCTAAAAAACTGAATACACAAAAATTAGGTCATTGTCTCCACCAAAGCAAGCTCTGGAGCTCAACCATAAAGCTGAAATGTGTGGAGTGTCTTTTCCGTTCCACTAATTCCCCCCTTTAATTAAAGCAGGCAAAGGCAAGGGCTCTTACAGCCGCCTGATCTCTGAAGTGTTTTCATGTCAGCACCAATTACACCTTCCTTCTTAACGCTACATGAATGGCGGTTTGATTGGAGGGTAAGCCCCAGTGTTAATGCCTGTGTTTCATATGGTCCTTTTAGAGGCCTTGCAATTTTCAACAAAGTGTATTTCTTTTCAGATGAAAGATGATGCTGAGTGACTGGGCCAATCTGTTCCCTCATGTGAAACATCAAGAGTGCCATGTCCTCACTCCCCCCTTTTCTTTATTATGAAGCCTGTTCTTTTCTCAAATTTGTACTGCCTCACTCCTACTCTGAATCCACAGCAATGCTTTAGCCAATATGTTGTAGCTGTCCTGGTATCTTGTGCCTCAGCGTGCCTTTGACAATTGCAAATGTAAAGTTCACAACTCACTGCCTTTGCATCTGCTCCTGCAAGACCGTTCCTGTTTGAAACCGCAATGGCTGTGAAAATTGAAATTCCTCCGATGTGCTTGACGAAGCTCGCTAACAGACACTTGGGGAGAGTGGGGGAAGGAGGAAGATTAATTGCAATAACCATACCGCATAAAGGTGCTGCCACAGACTGACTCGGGAATCCCGAAGTGACGTGATGCCACAACCTGAAGATAGTGAATGGGGTTGACGACTCTACAGGCTATAAATACACTCACCTTAACAGTCAATAATAAAATCTCGTAGACCCCCAGAGTTAGCGGTGTACAATAACTCAACACAAACCTATCTCATGGAATAAATCATTTTGAAAAGTTTATCAAATGGGACTTTTTCGTGATGCATTTCCCTGCTCAAAAGTATGGCTTAAACCTGCCAAAGCTGGTTTTCAGGTATTAGCTGGGTTTCCAATCAGGTCAGCCTGATCTGGTTTGCTGGTTTCAAGGGGTTTTGGGCACTTTATAGCTAGTCTGGGTGGAAACCAGCTTGACCTGCTGAAGACCAACTTGAGACCCCTCATGGATGTCATTTTGTGGCAATTTTCTGTTCACTATATATTATTTTACATGTAAGAAATTATATTTTTCTGTTTAGTACAATAAGCAATCAGTGTCAACAGAAAAGTTTTACATTTTTATATAACAAACATTTCCAGGGTTGACTGCCTTGGTGAAAAAACATCTAAACATTTTGACCAGTACGGCTCACACGATGACAACAAAAAATCACTCCAACACCTTATACTTGAGTAATCATGCTAAATTGCTAATTTGGTAAAATCACTTGCCATTATATCAAACACTGCTGAAAGATATTTGGTTCATTAAATGAAACTAAACATTGTCTTTGTGTTTGTTTTTGAGGTACCACAGTATGCAATAGACTGGCACGTCTGAAGGTCATTTTGTTGGAATTGGCCAATTTACTGACACAACTAGGTTTTTAAGCATGAAATAAATGTTTTGGGTGAGTTACAACATTTTTCAGATTTTTGCAATAAAATTGTGATGTACCATAAAACAGTTGTGACAATTGCACTTTTGAAAAATTGACGTTTTCAAAAAATGAGCCAAAGTGATTTAGAGAAACCGTAATACATAAATAGATACAATAAAATGCCCATTTGAAAGGCCAATAAAAACGAATCGGTTACCTTACGTAACCTCGGTTCTCTCTAGAAGAGGGAACGAGTATTGCGTAAGCTAGCTTACGCTATGGGAAAGATTCATCTTTTCTGAGATATTGAAGCCAAAAAATTATCCTTAATTTTGTATCCATTGTCAACGCAGTGCAGCAACTGCATACCTTGAGCGGGCTAGCTAGCGAGCTCATAGGTTGCTCTGCGGCAACTGCTGCAGCCTATAGATCGAACTTGAGTGAACTTGCGTCCAATGACAGGCGCCGCGCCGTCACTGCATCAAAGCCCGCCAAAATGGGCGTGGCTAGAGTGCATATAAGCGTAAGTTCGTGAGGCTGGAACCCTGGTTTTCATTGAATGAAGCGAAAATCGCCGCGTGGCGCTGGCACGGCCGGCTACGCAATACTCGTTCCTCTTCTAGAGAGAACCTGAGGTTACGTAAGGTAACCGATTCGTTCTCTTACGAGAGGTTCTCTCGTATTGCGTAAGCTAGCTTACGCTACGGGAACCCATTGTCAACGCCGTGCGTGCCAAGCATCCCCTGCATGAGCCCCGGGGGTGGGGGGGACCCGGGGGAGCCCTTGTGAGTGGGGAAATAACATTTGGCCGGCAAGAGTGCGGGCCAGTGTGTGTGTAATACATAAGCACATAGTGGGAAGGAAAAGTCTGTGTGGAATGTGTCCCATCAGTGCAGCTCACCAGGGGAGCTGTAGCGTATTAAACCGCTAGTAGTTTCACCTGCAGGGCGGGCACTTCCAGATTGTAAAATCTGACAAAGGTGGAGGGGGAAGCCCAGCCCGCTGCCACACATATGTCGTGAATGGAAATCCCGCTGGACCATGCCCACGAGGAGGCCATGCCTCTAGTGGAGTGAGCCATAATGCCTAACGGGCATGGCAGGTCTTTTGACGCGTACGCGGCAGCAATAGCGTCCACTATCCATCTAGACAGTGTCTGTTTCGAGGCGGCGAAACCTTTGGTGCGCCCCGAACTAAACGAAAAGCTGCTCAGAGCGCCTGAAAGAGGCGGAGCGCGCAGTATACAATCTCAGTGCTCTGACTGGGCAAAGGAGATTGGCGCTATGCTCGCTATTGGATGCTGGCAGCCCGATAGGGAAATAATTTGTGCTCTGAAAGGAGTACCGATCACCTTGGGGACATAGCCGTGTCTAGGCTTTAAAATGACCTTGGAGTCACTTGGTCCAAACTCAAGACACGCAGCTGACAGACAGCGCGTGAAGGTCTCCCACACGCTTAACTGATGACAGGGCAGTCAGAAAAACGGTTTTGAGTGAAAGGTATTTCAAATCCACGGATTGAAGTGGTTCGAAAGGGGAGGCTTTCATAGCTTCGAGAACTACGGAAAGATCCCAGATAGGAACCGAAGGGGGGCGCGGGGGGGTTCATCCTTCTAGCTCCCCTGAGGAAGCGGATGACCAGCTCATTTTTTCCCAGTGACTGGCCGTGCAGGGGTTCAGCGAACGCCGCGATGGCCGCCACTTACACTGAGCGTGGATGGGGATCTGCCCTTATCCAGCAACTCTTGTAAAAACACGAGCAGCGACGACACCCCACATGTCCGTGGGTCCAGGTCTCTGTCGGTGCACCATTTTGAAAACACAGACCATTTGGACGCATAGAGTCTTCTCGTGGAAGGGGCTCTAGCGTGTATGATAGTGTTTATTACTCCTTCTGGCAAAGCGACGGGTAGTCGTTGATCACCCACGCGTGCAGCGCCCAGCGTTCTGGGTGGGGATGCCAGATCGTGCCACGAGCTTGAGAGAGGAGCTCTGCTCTCACTGGAATGGGCCACGGGGCTGTCAGTGACAGCTGCATAAGCTCCGGGAACCATGTCTGATTCTCCCAGCGCGGGGCTATGAGGTTTAGATAGGATACCACAGATCTGTTGTCCGAACGGACCAGGACGTGGTGACCCTGAATGACCGGGAGGAAGCGCACGAGCGCGTACTCGACCGCTATCATTTCCAGACAATTTATGTGAAGGAGCTTTTCCTGAACTGACCATAGGCCAAAAACCGGAGAGCCCTCGCGAGACCGCGCTCCAACCCGTGTTGGACGCTGCCTGTCGAGATGACTTTTCGGCGAGATACAGCTCCCATCGCCACTCCCCGCTGATACCATTTGGCCACTGCCCAGGGCTGCAGAGCTGAGATACAGGTCTGAGTCACTCTGATCGGCTGGCGGCCCTTGGCCCAAGCCCGGCGAGACGCGCGGGTGTTTAGCCAATGCTGAAGCGGGCGCATGCACAGTAAGCCCAGCTGAAGTACTGCTGCAGCTGAGGCCATGTAACCTAGCATTCTCTGAAATTTTTTCAGAGGCGTGAGGCTGTTCATCTGAAAGGACGCGGCTAGTCGCTGAACACGGCGTGCGCGCTGTGTAGATAAGCGAGCCGTCATCGCCATGGAGTCTAGTTCTATTCCAAGGAAGGAAATTGCCTGACTGGGCTGTAGTGAGCTCTCGGTCCAATTGACTGCAAGACCCAAACTGTTCAGATGACTGAGGAGAACTGTCCTGTGAGACAGAAGCTCCGTATGTGACTGTGCCAAAATCAGCCAATCGTCCAAATAGTTCAGAATTCGCAAGCCCTGACTCCGCAGGGGTGAGAGCGCCGCATCCATGCACTTCGTGAAAGTACGGGGTGCTAAAGACAGGCCGAACGGAAGGACGGTGTATTGATAAACCTGGCCGTCGAAGGCGAATCTCAAGAATGGCCTGTGACGGGGATTTATCTGAATCTGAAAGTAGGCATCTTTCAGATCGAGAGAAATAAACCAGTCCCCCTGGCGCACATGCGTGAGGAGTTTCCTGATTGTAAGCATTTTGAACGGTCTCTTTGCGAGCACCTTGTTCAAAACCCTGAGATCTAATATTGGTCTGAGGCTGCCGCCTTTCTTGGGGACAAGAGGCGCAGGTGGTGCGAGGCATCTTAAAAAAGACGCTCGTTGCTCTTTTTGTGAAGTTCGCTGAGGAACTTGCTTGCTCTAAAAAGGATACGTCGCCAGATGGCGTAGCTTGCAGGACGGCTGAAGGTGTCGAAGACGGCCGGCTTCTTCGAGCGCTGTCCAAGCTTGCTAGATGCCCCTCGAACGGCGACACGGCTTCTGCAGTTCAGAGATGCGAAGAGCTTCGCTGAATAGATGAAAATCAGGGTTCCAGCCTACGAACTTACGCTTATATGCACTCTAGCCACGCCCATTTTGGCGGGCTTTGATGCAGTGACGGCGCGGGCGCCTGTCATTGGACGCAAGTTCACTTAAGTTCGTCTATAGGCTGCAGCAGTTGCCGCAGAGCAACCTATGAGCTCGCTAGCTAGCCCGCTCAAGGTATGCAGTTGCTGCACTGCGTTGACAATGGATACAAAATTAAGGATAATTTTTTGGCTTCAATATCTCAGAAAAGATGAATCTTTCCCGTAGCGTAAGCTAGCTTACGCAATACGAGAGAACCTCTCGTAAGAGAACTACATGTCCAAAAGTATTTGGACAACTAATTCTGATTTATGTATGTGACTATTTAAACTACACCTATTTCTAGCAGGACATTTTTGCAAAATGATATTAAAGGGGTCATACTAATGAGAATAAAATTTTCTTTGATATTTAGACATATATGAGTTAACAGTACTATAAAAACATATTGTTTATTATAAACTCAAAACTTCCTTCCCTGTCTAAAAAGAGCATTTATAGTTCCCACCTGTTTGAAATGTCTCATTTAGAAAACTGTGTGTTTGTGACACTAAGAGACATTACTCTGTTGTATTTACACGTGTCATCACACCCTTGGCCCCGCCCACTAGTGTTCAGTTCGTATCGAAAACAGAGAGGAAGAGAGACAGGCCTAGTGTGACCAACTATTTCTGATCATAAAAGGGGACCCATCTGGACAGTTTTTGTGCATAAAACTTGCATTACACAGACGTCTTTGACATTGTCATATTTATCACGCCACTTTTAAAAGACGCAGTGTCAAGTCACAATTCAGAAACCGACATGCCATTCGGTTTCATTCAGCTGCTCTGCTTGCGGTTCTTGCACCCATCTGTGCTATTTTTAATTGTTGGTGTATGTAAACTAGCACTAGTTGGACATCTTTGACCGTTTGGATTAGTTTCTATGATCTGCTCCTCAGTGCACCTATATGTGATCATCTTGTTCATTGTGCTTTGGACTGTGTATGTCCAAATATCAGCATGCACTGCATGTGAAGCAGCCATAATATGATTCAAGTGTTGCAAAGGAACTGTTATTGAAGAAGAATGGGGCAGTTAAAACTTTTGTGGGATCAGCTAGACTGTAAGGTGCGTGAGAAGTGCCCAACAAGACAGCCACATCTATGGCAAGTGCTCCAGGAAGTGTGGGGTGAAATGTCAGCTGAGTATCTGGACAAATTGACAGCTAGAATAACAAGGATCTGCAAAGCTGACATTGCTGAACATGGAGGATTTTTTGATGAGAACACTTTGATGTAGTTTAAGTAAATAGTAATTTTTCACATTATTAATGTCCTGACTATACATTATGATCAGATGAATGCCACTTTGGTGAATAAAAGTACCAATTTATTTCCATATGCGCAAAATCTGTACATTATTCCAAACTTTTGGCCACCAGTGTATATTCGGATGCAATGTGTTGGATGTGCGCTATGTGTAAACCCTAACATTTTGTTTTAGAATGTTGTGGAGAGCTTGTTTATTCTCTTCCGATTGAGTTTCAAATATGGCTGAATTTGAGGGGCTGCACGATGTTAGCTAATCAGAATCGGCATTACATTGAAATGTAATACTATGTCCTAATCAGCCATGACACACGACGAGCGACAGCAACCGGTCTTTCATTTTTTGGAATGGTTTCTATTTCTGCGACGTTGCGCCAGGCTGCGCAGTCAACAAATCAGTCTAAAAGTATTTTTTACAGCATATTAAAGCCAGTGTAGTATTTGGTACTGATGAATTTAGATGAGAACCGTTAAAGTGCCCTCATTCTCACACAGTATATGGGAATTTACGGTAAAGAAATATGTGAGCTATGAACTAAATTAAACTGTCCTTATATTACTATGTAATTATGTAATTACCATTATTATGTAATGAAATATATAATGGAATTAGTCATGTTCAACAACCATTATAAATTAGATGAATGACAAATAACTAGATTACTTTCCACCATTAAAATCGTAATACAACATCTCTGGTGTTTCCTTGCATTCTTTGTGTTGCTTGGTTCTTGGCTCTTGGTTGAAAGTTCGTTCCGTCGATGTTTTGGACCTCTGTAAGATCGGATAGTTATTGTCTGTATGAATGATGATGTTGGCTTTGAAGCGAGGCCTTCTCTGAACCATAGAGACTTCGAGTCCCGAGCTTCTTTGGACCTCATATGGCATGGATCTGGTTCCGAAGAGATCCAGAGAAGACCACGAGGGAAGAGCCAGAGCAGAGAGTGCAGAAGGGAAGAGACAACAGAAGAGAAGGTGTTCTTCCTGTTTGGAAACCTTTGAACTGAAATTGGCCAAAGGTGTCCTGCGCCAATCAGAAGTGACTTTTCAGAATCACATGGTCAATTGGACTGTCTTTTCCAACAGTTGATTTTATGGTCCTTTGTTCCAGATTATTTTACAAAATTCCCACTCAATATAGTGCATGTTTTATCATTAACATTATATCTTGCAAATGGTACAAGAGGCATGACATTCGTTGTCATCAGCTTTCTGTGCATTCGCCAGCAAATGTTTACATTCTAAACATGACATTCTTTCATGGATATTATACATGTAGGTAACAAAACATGAAAATCCCTGGTTACAAATCATACCGGTTAATTCCTTGGTCAAACAACATGGATAAAACATTACACACATATTTTAAAGAGGTACATCAGGCTATAATTATTAATTTGTCAGTTATACAAGTTACCACAGTTCAAAGCAATTGTCAGAATTGCCTAGCAAGCCTAGGTATTGTATAAATCGTGGATTTAAATGCATTCTGTACATCTTAGAAGGTTAAAAGCAATTCTTCAGTAGGACTGTTGTTGCTTGGTCCATTAATTTATGATGCTGAGGAATTCCATGATTAAAAATGTTGGGTTTTTGCTAGATTCAAATCATGTTGGGTTTTCGCTAGATTCAAATCATGTTGTTTCAATTCTTCTGCATGAATAATACTACACCAGCATCTCACTAGCCAGTTCAGAACAACTTGATTTTGGCCGAGGGTGTCGTACACCTACAGAATGTTGTGCTTGAGGTCTCGTTCTCTTCAGTCAGAGCTCTGTCACACACAAACACACACACACACACAGTTTCAGAATGGAAGAGGGGAGACATACTGCCTCATTTTGACTTTATCTCCACTTCCCTGTCACGCGGATATTGGTGAAAACAGGCGTACCGCATGAACATAAATAATCATAACAGACTGAATATGGATGCAATTCATAAAAAATATAATTTCATGACCCCTTTAAGTGGCTCCTTGTACTATTTACACAAATATTAGCATTGGCACTAAAATTAACAAAACCTACCTCCCTACATTAAAACTTAAATCTAAACCTAGTGTCTGAAAAGACAAATGTGAGATGAAAAACAGATGAGGTATTCAACAAAACCAACCTTCCTATCTTAAACCTAAACATCATCCATCCAAGCATTTTCCCTAATTTTTCCTTTATTAATTTCCTTTATGTCTGTCCACTGAGTCTGGGGAAAAACAACAAGTACATTTAAATTAAAGTTGAATGCATTAAGGCATTCAAGGAAGGGTATTTTTGACAATGTCCATAATATACCTCTTAACCGCTCTTGACACCACCTTTTCTCCATGTGATTCACAATCTGCTATCTTGTCCATATGTGGCTGAAAGCCCAAGATCTAATCAAAAACGTAAGACATTACAACGCAGGACAACAAAAAGGGGAATAAGAGGTTAGAATGATATGTAAAAAAATAGTCTAGAGGTGCAGCTCTGTAGTGTGGTATGTTCCATTAAACAAGATGTACACAAAGGACGCATTCACATTCAAAAACCAATACAGTTACAAATACCAATACGAGTCTGAAACTCGCAACGCTAATGACGCTAGCCGGCGATAACAGCAAGATGAGACGCAATGGCTTTAACAGTACAAACCAGACTATAAAGCATCATCTTCACTATTTCTACATTATTCTTACATTACAATGGAAGATAATTGTATCAAACACACTAAAACATTTAACGTTCTTAAATAATTAAATAAAACTTACGTTATAATTTCCAATTTCACTTTTTTTCTGGCTTCGACGATCCTTTGTAGATCAACTCGTACTCTTTCATATCCAAATTTGCTCTGAATTACTTTCTGAGGTAATCAAATGTATTTTAATATCACTTAGGACCATTGAAAATGCATTACAAAACAAAAGTATTTTGTTAACAATACACAAGGCTTCTTTCAAATTTATGTCTTAAAACAGGTTTTGATATTTCAAACGTAAAGTTGTCAGCCTTTGTTAACTTTGTAACGGATATTTATCTCGACCAAACTGCACATTCATATTTTACTTCACATATTTAACAAACAGTCACATATGTATCCTTTATGTACACATACTAATGTATACTTTATAAAATTTAAGTTCATGATTGTCATACCTGCAGGGCAAAAAAGGTCACCAAATGCTTCTTGTCAGCTGAACAGGATTTTTCTCCTGTGCAGGAAGTGTGCTGCAATTCCTGCATGTCTCTGTGGTTTTTAAAGTTCCATTCTAAAACCTGTATCCTGCATAGTTTGTCCATGTGTACTGCAGGGTTTCATCATTCCTGCAGGATACCAGCAAACATTGTGCAGATAAAATGAAAATCCTGCACATACCCTTTTTTGTAAAGGTAGCCGATGCCATAAAAGCAAATGAGACATGACAAATGCAATTGCTAAAGCAACCATATCAGTGTATGTTGCTTCTGTGGCACTTTCTACTCACATGTCAGATCTCTTGCGCTTCAGGGCCCCTGTTGTTTTTTTTGTATTGCAAGTGCAATGCTCTATCAGTTGAGCTACTGATCTCAAACAAGCTTGCTAATGTAGTTGGATGTATGTAATGCAAACATTAATGTATCCCTTATAAGTCATGCGCTCTTGCATCTTAATGGGAGCAAATCCCCACATCTGAGCCCCGACTTCAAGTGGAAAGCCTTATCAGAGAAGTAGGAAGACCAGCTCCCCATAAATGCCCATGGTTTTAAAATGAAATGTTCAAGGATCACATCCTTTGGCCATGTATTGTATAAGACAAGCAAACATGAGTTTGTTAATGGAGGTGCGGAGAGCCTGACAGTCGCCACATTGTCCAATGACTTTGATTGCACCCTCCACCATCATGTTGGGCAGATAAGGAGAGCTTATGGCTCTAAAACAATGAGAGGGAGAGCCAGTTATCTCTAATGGTTAGACAGGGAAATCAATGCATAGAAAGATCTTATTGAATACAGTACAATACTGCAACGTTTGTTCCAGCAAAAGTGGCTGCACACTATCTAGTCCAGCTGGAATGATGGAGCACCATTAATCTGGTTTTCTTTGCCTCTCCCTTTTTCTCTCGTTCACACACTCTCCTTCTCCCCCTTATCCTCCTTATCTTGGTAACTGTGCAACAACTAATCCCAAGGGATTTGAACCTAATGAATCTCATTGATTTGTTCTAGAGGGACGAGGAACAAGACGGAATGGGGTGTTTTGACACCAAAAATTTGATTCGCCCTAAAATGTCTTTTGGGCACTGTAGCTTGCTGAGAGGAGAGAGAGAAATTTGGTTTTGGAGGTTTATAATTAGATTTTCCTCTCATGAACAATCGGCTAAGTCTTTTTGCCACAATACTGTAACCCCAGTAGTCAGCCTTTTCTTGCAAAACTGCAAATCCTTCAGGTTATCCTTCTTCTTTTTTTTTAATTTTATTTAATGCATGTAGCGTGCCATTTAGGAATTCCTTTCAAGAAAATGAACGTTTTAAAGCTGAAGTGTGTAATCTTTTTTTTATTAAAATTCTCCTATTCCAGCTTAATATGCAGAGACAACTATAAGTAAGCCATGTGTATGTTGTTTTATTTTTATTTATTATTAGTGTAAACACTCTGGCACTGTCAAAACTTTGCTCTGTCTGTCCAGACACTTTTCCACTATTGGGCTGGACGCTGTCCCAAACCGATCTGGGCCCGTTATGGCATGGTAATGGTTTCTTTTTCCATTTTGGTGCTGCAAAATCAGGTTTAGAATACAGTGACCGAGCAAGTGATTAGATCTTGGCCAAGCTCATGCTCCGCAGGTTTAGCTGGAAAGTCAATTGGTCTCCCATCCTCACCAGGTAACCAATCCCCCTATAAAACCAGTCAACAGACAAGGATGAGAGACCAGCTATGACCAGCAAACTGGCTGGCTTAAGCTTTTTAATTTTATCAGGTTATTTTTGCAATTCCTATAGTGCTGATTGTGGCACAGACATTCTACACTTCAGCTTTGAATGAAAGCCTGGAGGTGTATTTTTAGTCACATTGAACACAAATATATAACACCTATAACCATGACATTACATTGTCCCTGAGTAAATCCATCTTTGTGGCAGAGTTGTGTAATTAATTAATTCTTCAATTACCACTCCATTGGTAGCAGATTGTTTGGGGCTCCTCATTTAATTAGCTTCCTTTTAGCGCCCAGGCACAATGTTTCAATTAGTAGACACTTAATGAAATTTAGAGATCATAAAATACAATTACCTCCATGGTGCAGCTCCTCACTGAAACCAATTACAGTCATGGTAACAAGCGCAATGTTCTTTCATCATGGGCAAGTAGCAGACAGCAAGAAAGACATCTGGGGATGCGTCCTTCTCTTCTCCTGTTAGCAATGTTAGCACTAGCGTAGGCAGATATAATTGTGGGAAGCCCGGTGTGATACTTGACCCTCTTGAGACGAGCAATTATAGGTGATTTGCCAATATGTGAAAAGGTGAGAACTAGATGTGTGCACTTTTGAGTGTGTATGTACATGTTTTAACATGCTGGACAACAAGCCATTTAGAAGTGAATAGTTTGCTCCACAGAGTGTCTTTGTGTAAGTAATCAAAAAGCTGGCAGATGCCAAAGGAAATTCTTATCAATTCAAATTATTGGTCTAGCCGATGACAGAGACAAATGTATACTGTCAATGCTAATTTTAAAGAAACAAAGAAATTCATATTGAACTATATTTTGAGTGGGAACCAAAAAAGAAAAGATTCTGTGAGCACATTTGTGAACTTTGTAGTACTTGTTAGCAGAACAAGTTTGTAGATTAAAGACGTCTCCGCAAACACAGTTCTATCAAATGTCAAATATTAATGATGAAACACTATTCCAGTGTTGGGAAACTACATTGAAACTTGCTTGCCAATTTGCAAGCTACTCATGATTTAAAGTAGTTAGTTGAACTACAGTCAAGCTTCTCTTTAAAAATAACTACAAAGCTACATTACAAGCTACCGGCAAAATGTGCTGTAGTTTACTATAATGAAGCTACTTAAAGGGGCAGTATATTTTTATTGCTGCTTTTTGATAACCAGAGCCATATATTTCTTAAATAGAAACAATTAAGGTTTTTGAAAGAATAAACGATTGTAATTAAAGTAAGGCTGTTCGATTTTAGGTAATTTAGAAAACTACAGGTTTTAATAAACTATGCAATATAAAAAACACTATGCTTATTAAGATTGACAGTATAAATGATAAAAGATCATGTCACGCCAATGAGCACAGTCTACTTTCTATTTCCAATTCTTTGGAATCAATGACTTGATTCTTTTTGGAATCACCTAAATTAGGGTTACGGTATTAAATGTGGACTGATAAATTACACGAGAAAGAAAATAAAAATAAATTGTTCCAAACCTATTTTCTTCTTGCAAGAAACACGAGGCAAAATATTAAAGAATGCTGACACTGCTTTATTTTATTTTTTTTAATGAAAGTAAATGGTGAATGGGGCTAGCATTCTGCTTAACATCACCTTTTGTGTTCCACAGGAGAACGAATGTCATTTGGGTTTGGACACTGCACTATCCATACCTTGAAAAGTTTCGATCATGCCTGTAGTGGTTGAGCTATAGACTTAGAAGCATCAACGCCTGCAGTTATTAAAGGGACAATTGAATAATTCAGAAGTAATGCTCGGCATGTGCAGGGATTTCTGCTTGACGCAGACCGACCGCTGCAGAAAATTGGCCAGTGACCCCTGAGACGGGTCAGCCCCAATTCGCAGATGGCAAATTGCGTGGAAGGCATTGATTAATGGGAAAGACACAACTCATTATAGTCTCCAGTGTCATCCTCGCTGTGTGAGTATCCCTCCCTCGCACCCTTTCATTCCCCTCTCCCTCGCCTTTCATCAAGCCAGTGGGTGAAATAACAATCTAACAATTGATCTAACCACCCCCTGCCCGCAATTAATGGCTTTCTCATCTGTGTTATTTGCAGAAGAGAATAAACAGTAACTGAGACCTGGCAAGTGGAAGTAGAAGATATTCATGTCAAGTACTGTCAGATGATTGTTACTCGAAGGTAATTGCGTTTCTATGCATATCAGCATAATGAAAATAATCAAATAATACAGCCATGAGACATTTTTATAACAAAATTGCCAGTTTTGGGTATTGCTGGTTTGGTTTATGTTGTAAATTGATTCATTCAGATGGTTCATGTAAATCAAGTGGTTAAGAAAAAGGATTCATCGATTCATCTGACTCTGCCATCACCAAGGGGAAATTGCTAACAGAAATACTGCTTTTGAACAGGATTTCTGAACATTCCAAAAAGTCCCACACAAGTAGTCCTGCCTCATAGCCAGGTCATTGGTTGAGCCAATGTTGGTCAGGCTAAGCCAGTGGCATTTACACTTTTTGGAAAAATCCACCTTCAGTACAAATGTCTTTTAGTTTTCTCTGCATACCAAGCTGGGATTGGAGTTATTGTTTTAACATTATAAAGACTGCACACATCAAATTTTCAGTACATACTGCTGTTCATCACATGTTTTCAGCTCTGTTATAGAAAATGAAACAAAAAAATTACTATATATACACTATATATACACTGTGTGTGAATATATATATATATATATATATATATATATATATATATATATATATATATATATATATATATATATATACTGTGTGTGTAATATATATATATGCTGTGTATATATATTGTCTGCTAATTTAGATTGTAGTTGAATTATGAGTAGCATGTAACTTGGGAGGGTCAGTTTTAAAGTAGCTTACCCAACACTGCTAGACATGTAGAGGCACTGTGGGAACACAGGTACAGGAAACAGGAAAAGAGATTGATTCTTTATCCGTTGGCCAAACAAGAAAGATCCTTGCTTCCATATGTCAGTCACATGCTTAGGGAGAGGACTCATTAAAAATGTATCGACACCCAAATCTCTTTCCAATAACATCTTGCCGAGTGTCGACTATGAGGAGTCATTGTGTACCTTTTAAAGTGCATGTTTTTTTTGTTTGTTTTTTTGGTCTGGCTAATGGTAAATTGCTCCGACTGACTCATAAAGGTGCTGAGTGGGGTGGTAGTATTGGAAAAATATCATGTTTGGTCCTCTCACATCTAGACAAAAGAAGATATATGGTTTTGACTCACTCACCTTTAACAGGACCTCCTTTATTTATGTCTAGAAAGAATAGGGACAACAGAGAATATACCACTGTATATGACAAAATACAACTCTAATTGTCTTTGCGCTATCTTAAACTAGAAATATAGGACTTTTTGCAGTTCTATAGAGACCAGTTCTGCTTGAGCAGAAAATTGAGATTAAAGGAATAATTCACCCAAAAATAAATTTTAATTATTTGCTAAATATTTGCTTCATTTTTAAGAATATTTTCGCAGCTCTCCTCCATACAACGACAGTTAAAGGTGATCACTGCAGTCAAACTCTTAAAATACCACACAAATAGTTTTATGACAGGAAGAGTCTGAAAATGTAATTGAAATTTACTATCAAGTTCAGAATAAAACATGGCACATTTACATGTCACCCTAAATTTGATATCATTGACATCAAAATGCCATGTGTCGTAACTGAAAACGACACATCGGTTTGAATATGCTAAATAAAAAATGAGATTTGTGAGCTGCAGCCAAAGTGACATTTTCTGTTAATAATGTCCTAAATTTCAATCTGTTCATCACACAAAACTAATCTATGGTTTCAAAGGCTCAAAATATAGCACATATAAGTCGTTTTTTGAGTCGTAATACAATTCGTGTGGACGATGGTTCTTTTTTTTTACCAACGATTTTGTTCAGTTTAGCAAATAGACCTTTTTTTTACAGGGATGAGGCATTTCTAACATCTCTCTTGATTTTTTTAGTTGTTTATTTCCAACCCCTCCTTTGGTAAGTTGTGAAAACATGATAGTGGATTTTTTTTCTTTAGCTGTTGGAGTAAACGTGAATACAAAAGTGACATTTGCTGTGGTCTCCCATGTACCTCTATAGTAGTTTATCTCACAGCAGTTTTCTTCCATGTTCCAAACCCAAAAATGTTAAAAGGCTCAATAACTGACAAAACCAGTTGAACAAAAACTGATGTCACATTAACATTCCTCCCACATCAACTGGACACTGCAATGGCTTTCATTGCTACAGAGCTGCCTGAGCTGAGGGCCACGCTGAATTTGCATGTTTTAAGTGAGTATCTAATCCAGTGAAAGCTGGTATAATGGGAGAAAGAGCTTGGCTTGTTATCCCACTCACCTCTATGCCAAGTTTTATCAAGGAGGGTGAAATTTGATTGACAGTGAACTACGCAATCACACATTTCTAACAAAGAATTTCTCTCTTCTTCACTCAAATCGCCTACACAGATAAAGAACAAAAAATGCTTAACTGGAGCAAGGTAAATGATGTCTTTCCTCTATGAAAATTCAAAGACTATAGAGTAAGACTAAGGTTTAGGCTGACAAAGAACAAGTGTACTTGCTATAAATATATATTTCCTGACAAATGATACTCCTGTACTTACTATTCGATGATGCCAATCTAGTTAAAAGTGCTGTTAGCAATATTAAAACATTTTCTTTATTTTTTATAAAATAATTGACAAATTACTTATTGCATTTTTTTAATTTTTATGAAAATCTAATAAAACAAAACAAATTGAACAAAATCAAACCGCAATCTGCTATTTGTCAGAGTCCCTGGGTATTGGAGAGAGGACGTGGAGCTGAAGGCATGGGTTGGTCAAATTCAGTGAATAAGTGTACTAGATGTTAGCAAAATGGTTTAGCAATATCACACGCGAGCGCGTGTGTGTGTGTGTGTGTGAGTGAGTGAGACTGAGCCTGTGCTATCACCTGTCACCACACCCAAGCAGAGATGCTGTCAGCTTTCTGAAGATCAGCTTTCTCAGTGGAAAATTAGCCATCCAAGCATGGTATTTCTCCCTATTTTGCAGTAGCTGGTGCACAAATGTCTTTCACTATAGAAACTGCAATCTTCTCTGCCATTTTAAACAGCGCATTTTCTCCAGTAAGAGGTAAGTGCCTTGAGTTTGTGTAATTAATCAGTCTGTTGTGGCTCTCAGCTGTGATGAGCCTTAATGTAGAAGTTGTTCTTTTAAAGCTATTTCATAGCTTTAGTAGTGTAGAAGTAATACAAATGATCACGTAGTGCTGTTGTATGTAAACACTGGCTGACGTTGATTCACTTCAAGTCACCTAACTGGCTCATACAATCAACACGGTCTTTTGCCACAAGCTGCTGGCTAACATATGTTATGTACAACAATATTTATAAAAAGACAAGCATACAGTAGCTCTTGACAGATCTACACTGCTCTTACACTTTAGTGTAGAACGGCATGAACACAAACGGCGTGATACACACACAGTTAAGCATCCGAGTGCTGATGGTGTGAGACAATCAGTGCTCATGGAATGTCTCTTGTCCAATCAGATTTGAGGACCAGGACTAACTGTTGAATATTGCTTACAGCACCTTTAACCAGAGTGGTATTATTGTAAAAAAAATATAATACATACTTATAGCAAGTACATTTGTTCTTTGTAAGCCTACACCTTAAAGGGTTAGTTCACCCAAAAATGAACTTCAACCTCATGATATCCCAGGTGTGTATGACTTTCTTTCTTCACCAGAACCCATTTTATGAAAAATATCTCCGCTCAGTAGGTCCTTAAAATGCAAGTGAATGGGGATTTGACTTTTGAAGCTCCAAAAAGAACAGATAGTCAGCATAAACTTCTTCCATACGACACCAGCTGTTAAATTAATGTCTTTTAAAGCAGCACAATTGCTTTTGGTGTGAAAAAGTACTTTAAGTACTTTTTAACTCTCAGAGGTCCTCAAACTATGACCCCCGAAATGTTTTGACTGGCCCATGGAACCATGGCTGTCACACGTTTTGACCGTTTGTCGTGAGAAATTGTGTCCCTGCTGAAAATTGGATCTTCCTCTGACATCACAGCAATTCCATTGGCTGAGGGACCTATTAACTGCCTGAGTGAAAATCCTTTTAAAGTCATTTTATTATGTAAATTCAGCAAAAAAAAGAAACGTCCTCAAACTCCCAACAGGTCCCAGAAGTGCTCAATGGGATTGAGATCTGGGCTCTTTGCTGGCCATGGCAGAACACTGACATTCCTGTCTAGCAGGAAATCACAAACAGAACGAGCAGTATGGCTGGTGGCATTGTCATGCTGGAGGGTCATGTCATGATGAGCCTGCAGGAAGGGTACCACATAAGGGACGAGGATTGAGTATTGAGATTGCCTGCAATGACAACAAACTCAGACTGATGGTGCTGTGACACACCGCTCCAGACCATGACGGACCCTCCACCTCTAAATATATCCCGCTCCAGAGTACAGGCCTCGATGTAACGCTCATTCCTTCAATGAGTCTGAACATCACCCCTGGTGAGACAAAACCGTGACTCATCAGTGAAAAGCGCTTTTTGCCAGTCCTTTCTGGTCCAGCGAAGGTGGGTTTGTGCCCATAGGCGACATTGTTGATGTGATGTCTGGTAAGGACCTGCCTTAGAATAGGCCTACAAACCTTAATTAGTGTCTTAACGACCGTTCCACGGGTGCATGTTCATTAATTGTTTATGGTTCGTAATAATCGCTTCTGGTCAGCAGTGGTATGCACATGTGACGTAATCGCTTTGGCACATGAGACGCGTGAGAACTGACATGTTCTCAACTGACGTGTTCATGTGTGTCGACATGTTCGACACACATGAAAGAGCAGCGCTGTTTTCAAGTGAATAGGAGAAATGCTGTACAGGTGCTTAGTTGGTTTTGATCTGTATTTGTTTCTGTTCTGTTTTTTTTTAATCACAATGGTGCGTTTGTGTGCTTATCTTTGATGTCTAAACTGAGAGAGTGAGATTACGTTCATAAAATGGCAATGCAAATACATCACACGAGAGGCCGCGTAAACTCAGCCCTTGCATGAAGTTTACCGTAAGCATTGGATTATAGTTAAAAAGTACTTAAAAATGTATCTTGTTTGCACAAAGCGGTCATATCACATTAGAAGACATTATTTTAACTGCTGGATGATGTTTATGCTGACAGTATGTGATTTTTGGAGATTCAAAAGTCGGTTTTTTAAGGACCTACTGAGCTGAGATATTTTTCGATTTTACTTCAAATGTGTTCAGTGGAAGAAAGAAAGTCATACACACCTGGGATATAATGATGGTGAGTATATGATGAGAGAATTTTCCTTTTTGGGTGAAATATCCCTTTAAAAGAAGTTAGTTTTATTTAGTAATCCAAAAATAATCAGATTAGAGTATATTACATACATTTTAAATATGACTTAACTGACTGTAATTTTAGTTGTGTAATTTGTAATAGGTACCATATTGCATTTCAGAAGTAATCCACCTAACACTGCCATGCACGTTCACTGTAGTGAAAAATGTATGCAATGAAAGTTAATGGTGACTGAAGCTATATCTCCTTTTGTATTCCATACAGGAAACTAAGTCATATGGGTTTGGAACAACATGAGGGGGAGTGGTGGTGTTGTAGTGGGCTAAAGCACATTATTGGTAATCAGAAGTTTGCTGGTTCGATCCCCACAGCCACCACCATTGTATCCTTGAGCAAGGCACTTAACTCCAGGTTGCTCCGAGAGAATTGTCCCTGTAATATGTGCACAGTAAGTCGCTTTGGATAAAAGCTTCTGCTAAATGTGTAAATGTAAATGATGACAGAATTTTCATTATTCGGTGAACTATCCGTTGACATGGATTCCCTTGCTTTCTAGAAGAGATTTTTAAAAGCCTCCACTGAAAGCAAGTAGCACGTATAAACTACATTATATAATAAAGTAATTATAAGCTTACTAGCCCCATCATATTTTCTGATACAGCACTCTGCGGAGTTCATTTCCCCTCATTTAATTGCAGCGTGAATGCAAACCTTGAACCAGAACCACAGCGAAGCACGCTCCAGCATTGAACACCCGTTTAAGCTTTGGTGAACTCTGCCACTAAAGTGTTTAAAGCCTCATTATCATATTAGCAGAAAATGGCTAACAATGGCAAAACAAGACCAGTGTTCTTCGATTCAAAGGAGCTGGCGCACTTTTGTACGAGGGAACTGGTTTCTCCAGGCTTGTAAAGCTTAGTTAGACATCCTGCTGTGAAGGTGCAGAATTAAGTCAATCTGTAATCCACTTAAGATGGCTCAACATCGTGAACTGCTCAACGCACCTAGAGTATGTTATTGCCGCTTCGCAGTCTCGCACTAAACTTTCAAATCCCAGCTCTTTATTTTACAAGAGAATATTTTCACTTAGAAAACTGATAAGGTCTTTGAAAGGGTTCATCACTTTTAATTTCAACTATGCATTTAAACAGAATATTTTTGGCTGGTGCTTTTATCCAATTGACTGATTGATATACAGTACATTCAAGATATACAGTACATTTGATCATGTTGTGTGTTCCCTGTGATTTGAACCCATGACCTTGTTTCCAGCACCATACTCTACCAGCTGAGCTATAGGATTTTTAAACTTTCTTAAGTTGAATAATTTTTCAAATATTTGCTAAAGGTTTTTTAGTTTCACTACTGGTGCTTGCAAAGGCTTTTAGGGGATTTGAACAAACTCCTAACCACAAATGTTCAAATTTAGCATTTAAATCGTCTTGCACCGTTTGTGCTACGGACATGAATGAAACTGAACCTCAAATTAAAGGAGAAGAGGTGTGCTATTATGTTTCTAAGTGAACAAAATGTTTATTTACACCTGGTGGATGATAAAATTGGTTAAAAATGTATATAGACTTACACTAATGAGAGACCTGTGACATATCTAGGGACCAGAATTTTATAGAGACTTAGTCATGGGCTCTTTTAATTTGAGATGGTAAGAAACACCCTAGCAACCACCCAAAAGAACTCTAGCAACCATCTACCAATCACCCAAAACACCCACAAGTGTTTCAGAAATCAATGAAGAGTACCTTATCACAGCAACTGTAAAGGTTCGTTCATGTCATGTCGAAATTGTTGTAATCACAAGATGATCACTCTGAGATTATACTTGGAGCTGTCCATGTGTGGCTTTGTTGTTGATGACAGTAAATTATTTAATCACTACAGTAAATCAGTAATTCACCTCTATGTGTTCTTGCAAATTTTTAAAAACAAAAAAAGCGTTACTGTGACTATAATACAATGGCATATCAAATAGAATGCCCCCTTCGGCATATCGCGGCACCATTTTGTAGCCCGTTCTGCATAACGCGCCGACTCATTTCAGCTTATGTAAATATGGACCATTCGGCCCATATGCGGTCAGCCCACTGGCCCACCCAGTTCTCCCGATGGCCAGTCCGCCCCTGATCTGCCCCAAAGTGCGTCTGTCCACTGGGAAAATGCCCGGTTTGCCAGATTGCCAATCCAGCCCTGCCTGGCAACCATACAGAACACCCATGCATAATGCTCGCAACTTTGTCAAGAGCAAGTAGCACTTAGGATATCTTTAGAAACCCTATTTTTTATGTTATATCCATCCAGCTCATTTAAGAATGTAGCATTTAGTAATCTACTTTTCAACATAGTTATTTATGGACACAATCATTCATTGCAGGATATTTTAACAGAGTGCTGAGTCATCTTTCAATAAAACTTGGCTTAATGCGATGCTGGATGATGGCCAGGTCTCCTCCTTTGCTCAATATATCAGACATGTGTTACCACAACAAGGCTACATGCATTACACCATCCATCCATCAGCATAGACGCTATAGCTGCAGCCTCGCCACTCCGTCTTTGTCACTGAATGGAAGTACCTGTAAAAGATATATTTTATTTCACCACAGATTTGTCATTGTACATGCTGATTGCATTTTTGTTTCTTTACAGGAGTTTGGAAATACAGCATCCTTGTCCTGACACAACACTTGTTTTCGTCAGACTTTGTTTTAGCAACTTAATTCGCTGCAGCACTGGTAGTGAATTCTCATTCCGACACTCTAAGCTGAGTTTTTGTGAGCAGAGAGTTTTGATACAGAGGTAATGCATTAGCATGATGAGGGAGAAAGAGTTCAGACTCTCACCTCCGTGCTCAGGCAATGTTGAATATTTTAAAGGTGTGATGATATTAAGATTTCAGCTCGTAGATGTGCCAGAACCACCCAGCCTGTAATTGAGCTTGCAGCTGTTTATTACTGAGCAGCGTGTGAGGGTGTATGTAGCGCAATTTGATTCCTTATTCTGAACCCAAGTTCACCCTACACTGAAAGCGAAGTTGCTGTGTTCCTGTGATTTTAATATATTTCAAATATGTGAGCAAATCTGATTCAGAAATATCATTTCACTTTGCATGGTTCTACCCAGCGCAACACTGACGTCTATTTTAGCTATAGCTGATCAGGAATGGTTTAAAACTCAGATTTACATGGAAGAGGCTTTTATCTCTTCCATTGTTTATCCATTTATCACATCATACAAGATGTTTTAAAGGGATAGTTCTCCCATAAATTCTAATTCTCCCATCATTTACTCACCCTCATGCCATCCCAGACGGTGTCTTATTTTCTGCAGAACTCAAAAGATCATTTTTAGAATAATATCTCTGCTTTGTAGATCCTCACAATGCAAGTGAATGGTGATCAGACCTTTTGAAGCTCCAAAAATCACATAAAACAAACATAAAAGTAAGCCATTTTACTCCAGTGGTTAAATCTATATCTTCAGAAGCAATATGGTAGGTGTGGGTGAGAAACGGAATCATATTTAAGTCCTTTTTTACTATAAAACTCTGCAGTTGCGTGTTTACATGCGCGACCTCCCGCGAACGTCGACAGGGAAGAATTTTTTTCATAATTTCTATATTATATGTAATTTAGTCAGAGTAAAGCTGACTGAAATTAATGAATATGACATGAAACATTTTTGTCTACATTTAAAGGACCTTTTCGGGAAAAGTCAAAAATGAATAAACTAAATGACTAAAATGAAAAAACAAAATATAAAATTAAATGTGGACCTTTACATTTGGGTCCAAACTGTGGTACATTTGCATCTTCAATGTGTGTGCTAGCGGCAGCTGTTTACTATGGTAACTAGGTAATGACTAGGGAGGAGATGCCAGTTTGAATTTCAGTTCAGTATTAGTGAAATATTTGTCCCTTTTGATTTACCACCAAAACTTATCATACACCAAAAGGCACTTGCATTTTTCTGCCGTGGAGGCATTACAAGAGATACCGAGAATGTGAGCTGATCTCCATTGTCAATTTATTTAAATGAAAATCGGCTATGATAAATGCATTATTATAGTATGGTAAATATGACTATGAGCATCCATAGATGCTAATTATACATTGTCAAACAGCAGTTCAATTAGGACAATTGCAAAATGTATTGAGGTCACATGAATTGGACTCCTGAAAACCTTTTTAAGTGGACTTGAGTCAAGTCTCGAGATCGGAAAACTGCTTTCATGCTAACCAAACAAATCAAACTCTGTCGTCAAATACACATTTCTTGGGTCCGTAGCCAAAAGCTCTTGAATGAAAGTGCCCTAAGCATCAAATGTTTCTCAAAACGACTTCTCACTGATCTTTTCAGCCCAGAATCCATTTTTGCATTATGAATCTTAAACACATGGGTAAACCGAAAATACCGCCTGAGGTACTTGACCTTGGAGTGGGGTAAAAAATTAAAATAGAAAATAAATCCTGTAGAGAGGCTATAAAGTTAGCTTCTCTTCCTAGTATGCCCCTGTTGTCAAGTACATTTCATCACTGTATAAAAGTTGGACAGGACTGGTCCGGATTACTGAAGAATACATTTGTCCCCTTGGCTGTGGGAATAGAAGAAGCTTATTTAGGATGCGGTCATGAGAATAAATGCCTTAGGAAAGAGAAATGTGTATGATGTAATGAAAACGGGTAAGTTTAGCTTTTTATGTGCGTGTGAGTGTTCAGTCTCGCAACAACTTCTAAGCATTTTTCCGCTGGATATATATAGAGCATGTCATTTCTAGGCATCAAACACTTAAATAACAGTGAAATAAACTGTACATGTGTACATTAGAACTCCTTACGTTTACATTGTTTCAATTTGAAGCGTGATATTTCCAGAAATTCGAATTATTAAGAGAGTGACTCTTAATTCAATGACATCAAACATTTCTGCATACAGTATACAACACACAGCCAAACGTATTAGTAATAATAAGTCAGTTGTTCTGAAACTAGTTCAGTTTCTATGTGTAAGACATGCCTATAATAAGTCTGGCATTTATGTTCTTTCTTTTTACCTTTAAAGGAAAAGTTCAGTGGAACACAAAAAGGAGGAATTTTGAATAATGTAAGAAAGCCATACGGTTTGGAACAAAATAAGGTTACTAAACTGAATTTTCATATTTTGGGTAAACTATTCCTTTAATGAAGTAGAGTAACTATCCAGCTCAAAGAAACTTTTTTTAAGGTCATACACTAAATACAATCCTTAATGTTTACAGCCTCACTCTGGGAGAGTAACTAGAGAAATTTAGGCCATAATGCAAACCAATTACTCTCTTGCGGTGCAATTATGAATATTCCCCAAAACATGAAATATTGATTAGCCCGTGTTAACTTTTGAGTCAAAGTGAAAATGAAAACAAATATTAATCACATTCCTGAATGTTAGCAATATTTATGAGGTCCTAGCATAGAGTCGCCGAATAAGCCGAAAATATGCTGAGATGATGTCTCTGTTCTCCAGTCTACATTTATAAAAGAGGGGACATAATATGTCTAATTAATTGTTATGCCCACTACCGCACACACACACACACACCTTTTGTTATTAAGAATATCTGTCTGCTATAGCAGGATGACTAAATGTCAATGTTCCGTGTTCACGGTTCCCCTTGCGAAATGTGATATCGTTCCATCTTATTGCAGTTAGAGCTCATCATCTTTGTCCTTTATCCTGGATGTTAATGGACCTCGTCAGCAGCTACCTGTATGTGTAGTGTTGAATTAACCCACAAAAGTGAGGAAATGTCATTGACGCTGGCGTTGTGTTATGCATTTTTTGTGAGGGTGTGGCAAATGGTGTGAGGAGACACCAGATGTTGTACGAAAGTGGTTGGACTATTATAAAGCAATCTGCATTCGGGTATGGTGGTTATTTCTGATGTGTTTGTATGTGTGTGTTTGACCTACCTACACTTTTGGGGACAAAATGGGTGAAAAATTTCTCTACAAGTTCTAGGACGTCCTTTAAAGAAACTGTGGTTTATAAAGAATTTAAATGTTTAAATAAAATGTTTATGGACATGGTTTGATATGGCTACTCTATAGTAATATATTTATACATTTGTAGATTTTTTTAAAACGCACTCCACTTTCAAATACATTTGAAAATGCCATTTTCGCGTTGTAGTGTGGACTGTGAAAACGGATGCTTTGTAAAATGATGACACATTTTTAGTCATGTGATCTATCCAACCAAATAATCAAGATGGCGGCCTTTGTTATAGTGGAGCTGTTGTGCCTGATACTCACTTTGATAGCACTGTTAAAAAATAAATGTCACGTTGCACAACCTTCACATTGCATTTCTTCAAAGGCGAAGGGAAATTTACTCGAACCGTCATATCCTGCCGGAGAAAGGAGGCAGGGGCGAGGAGCCTACCCCTGTGCAGGATGGGACTCAACTGGTGGTGTTGGGGTGGTGGAGGTTGCAGTGTTAGCACACTGAAACAGCAATGTGATAGATTGTGAGCAGACTTATAAAGCAACAGCTTACATGTGATTGGCTGGGAATTACCCAGCTAATAGTGTGATGATGCACAGCTGCCAGTCTTCCCGCTAGAACTACGCTGCACTTACATTTCCATGATGTGGTTGCAACACTGAGCTAAAAAAATTATTTTCCAGTTTCCTGCATTAGTATTCCAGTGGTACTGTAACACCACTCCTGAATCTACCGCAGGAAATATACAGCATGACCAGTATAGACAGATTCCCGGACAAATTACTCTAACAAGCAGCACATTTGAATCTAGGGCACAAAACGTACAGCGCAACTAATGTAGCTAGATTCCAAAACTAATGAAAAGAGTTTATGACCCGTAGCTTTTGTACGGAGGCCCAGAACCGCATTGAGAAAAAAATATATATAATAAAATAAAATATATATATCACAAAGTGAAAAAAATAAATTAAATAAATTAAAAATAAATCTCAATTATATATTTTTTCTCTCCATTTTTGTCTCAATTTTTTCTCTCTCTCAATTTTGGTTTCTCTCAAATAAAAAAAGTTTTGCTTGATAGCTAACAATTACTATGCGATACCAGCCTGGACCACCAGGTGCCACTATCAGTAAGCATGAAATCTTATACTTAACACAGAGATGCCCAAACCAGAGCAGCAGGCCAAAGTTAGCCCATGATGACCTTTGGCCGCATTTCTGTATATGACAAGAGGGGTAACATTTTAGAATAAAAAAAAATGCTGTTGACTCTGCTTTTCATTTTCATTAATTTAGCAGATTGCAGAGTAATGTTTTTTTGTTGTTGTTGTTTTTACATAATGAAATTATAAAGGAGGGGAACCAGGGCAACTTTCCTATTTTAATATAATGCATTTCGCAGGGCCTGAAATTTGGAGCGGGATTCCGGGTTCCACGTTCATAATGTGGAAAGTTCCTGCCCACTTTTATCCATTAGTTAACCAATAGATACAGATGAACAAATCAAATCAATAAACGTGCTTTTGTATCAAACTGTAATTCCAGAAGCTGCAAGAGTTAATCAACTCTGCGCCCCCACACACACACACACACACACTCTCTCTCTCTCTCTCTCTTTATTGACCGCTTGTTAAATTTAGTGTAAGCACGCACAGTGAGGAGTGCTTTGTCGCATAGTTACTGAACTCAAGATGTTACAGATGTATAAATCTTTCTAAACATGATAATTCGTCATGCAAATGGCATTTTACCTCGTCTCTGTAAGAGAGTGACTTGATCAAACTATATAGTTCCTGTTTATAATCAACAAAGCTGTTAACATTGCAAGCGTGTGACAGCGAACGGCCTTTCATTTATTGGCGCTCCCTCATTAGTCATAATACAGCACATTTGCAAGAAAGGCAGAAATAGCAAAAATGCTTTGTGTAATGTACCATTTGCATGGGGAAGAGAGAGACACTTAAACACCTGTTACATCTCTCATCTCCATATCTAGTTCCATCCAATCTGATATAGTTCCAAATATATCCACTGCGATCTTCATTAGAATTTGTGCTGTGCATAATTTTTATCGTACCGTCCGTTGTGCAGATGTTGCCGTGTGATGGACACAGATGGACACTCCTTTGTCACGTGTTGCATCAGTTCGG
The DNA here is from genome assembly GCF_025860055.1 of Xyrauchen texanus. Lineage (NCBI taxonomy): Eukaryota > Metazoa > Chordata > Actinopteri > Cypriniformes > Catostomidae > Xyrauchen > Xyrauchen texanus. The sequence goes on from NC_068324.1 coordinate 6,687,560, forward strand.
TGTCGTGCTCCAACACTAAAAATACCAAATGCTACAATGTAGTTAATAATAATATTAACAAAAATTATATCTGGATGTGTTAAATAGCCATTATTTTAAATAAAACATTATTAATGTTACAATAATAATTTTACAGCACGTTTACAATGTTTATCGTTAAATGTTTATTTTTGCATTGTTTTAATCACTTCACATGAAGGAGTTGTTAAGTTTTTTAATATAAGCTCCTCATTCCACATCTGAAGAAATGCTGTCATTTACTCCTGTGTGTCAGTGCATTAGTTTTGTAGGCCATGTTAATTTACTAGCCAAAATATTTGGAAATATGTGAATGAGAAAGAAAAAAAGTAACATTGCACATTATACAATGTAGAGATCATGCAATTTTGTAATTATTGAAAAATGCCATTTTAAAATTGAACTAATTGTTTAAATTGAAGTATTTGACATAAAAGGATGTTGGTCACACAAATGACCTAAGAATGCTCCCCATATGATCAGTGAAAGGGGGGAATTCCCCACCATTTTCAAAAATGTATTTCAGGCACTGAGTTTGTTATAATGCAACATATACCCCCGGCCCAAGGCCCTCAATCAAATTGGATTTTTGGCCCTTTGTTGGAAAAAGTTTGGGCACCTCTGGCTTGCAAGGTGACAGATGACAGCTGTGGAACTTGATCTGTTCATTTTTCTTGTTGTAAAATACAACCGGAATGTTTTGCAAATCTTAATCAAGGAAAGAAACATATATAATATCTGAGAGTCTACTAATATGTGAGATCCCACAATTAAATGAATATACCTCAGGTTACCATGTTTCATATGACATTCGTTGTGAAGTGTGACAATGTGAGTTATTTCTGGTTGTTTGATTAGATGAGCCAGCAGGAATATCGATGCTGCTATTGATATTGTGCTTTTTAAATTTAATTAGCATTTTTTAAGAGACCTGAACTGAACTTGAACTGGTACAGTCCTGAAATCAGTCTAATTAGCAGCAATGTTCACTTAGTCAGATGAAAGGTCAGGCAGTTTTCTGAATCATGTCTCCTGCAGTCCCAGCCACGCAGGTGTGAGCAGGTGTCAGACGCAGACAGGCAGAAATCTAGAAATCTTTTCACGCTCCTTAAGACCCGGGGGAAAATGAGCAGCATCTGCTGAACAGGGTTATCTATTGTAAAATTGGATGGCTGCGTCTACTCCGAGTCCATCTCAGCCCAATGAGACAGAGATGAGAAAAAGAACAAATAAAGGCAGTGATTTGTTTGAAGCTTCTTTGAGACAAGCTTAACAATTTTTGTGTTATACTAATTTCTGGAATCTGGGAATGTTTAACCAAAATGTGGAAATCATTTATTCACCCTCATGTTGTTCCAACCCATACGAGTCCCTTCCATGGAACACATGAGTAAGTAAATAATGACAGAAATATTTCTTTCAATGTGGGATTGCTTTGCTGTTTTTTTTAATTGCCAGAAACAATTTAAATGAAGAAACCAACACCAGTGTTTCATTTAAGGAGTGAAATGAGAAACAGATGGACCAAATAAAAGGCTGCTATGAAAACTCAGAAATGATGTTAATTTAGCTGTCTGTAAGAGGAATCGAGGGACTTCCCCTCTTTGAGCTTTCTTCCTCCTCTAAATGCTTTGTATTGATCAACGCCACATTTTTGAATAATCCTCAGCGATTTTTGTCCGCGTTCTCCCAAAGTCCCTAACAATCTGTTTCAGCTATGCCTCACATCCTCTAAAAGTCCTACAGGACCTCGAGCGAACTTCCTCAGCTCAGCATAACAAAGCAGATTGGGATCTCTCTGATAAATTTAGGTAGTCTTTGTTTTTGTTGTCATGATGCCGCCTTTATGTCTCTCCCGTGATATAGATGTGCGTTTGGATGAAAAAGAGGCAGGACAGACCCCTGTCTCCAGAGGGATTTCTGCTGAGGTTTTACTTTCATAACACTGTCAATAGCAATTACCGTTCGAGGTTTCTCCCCAAGCCGCTGCATCACAGGCCTGGGAAAGCTGCGGGCTGCCTGTATCATCATTAATACGTCTGGAGAAAGTTATCGCCGATATAAAATGTCACTGACTTCAAAAACATGCTGTTCCGGTGTGCATGACAGGCGTTGACCAAGCTAATCAATGTTTTTTCACACGTGTGGACAAGTCTATAGGATTTTTTTATGGTCAGTTACAGGAAAAGTTCAATCAGTTAGAAAAATCATATAACATACTATTCTGGAACAGTCTGAAGGTCTGTGCCAAGTTTAGTGGAGAACTGGACAGCAGGAAGAGTAACATTTAGTCATTTTGGTCTTTGTTTCGGGATTTTTGGGGATTTTTTTTGTTTGTTTTTCCAAGTGAAATTGAGTTTAAGTGGTGAATAAGTTAAAGGATAGAATTTGGGGTGAAGACCCCCTAGTTGTTGGGTTAAATGACCCATTTGGAATGACTGTGTTAAAAAGGCCACCCAAAACACTTATGGAATACGATGAAGATGCATAGTGCTTAAACTGCACTAAATTGTGTTTCATAACTGGAATTTACGGTGGCCCAGTAGTGCACAACACAACGAAATTCAAAAAGCAAACATAAGTTCACAACACAATGGAAACAAGCCACAACACAACGCAAAAAAGCAGCAACACAACGGAAACAAGCCACAACACAACGGAAACAAGCCACAACACAACGAAATAGCCACAACACAACGGAATAGCCACAACACAACGGAAATTCTCCCGACCACTAGGGGGACAGGTGGTCTCCGGAAACGGTAAATTGCTCTCAGTCTCCCATGCGTTATCGCTGGCGGTCTGGATTAGTGATGGGCAATCCAGCTCTTTTTCGTGAGTCGGCTCGTTTGACTCAGCTCACTGAAAAGAGCCGGCTCTTTTGGCTCACAAACGGCTCTTTAAAAAAAAAAATGTTTTCTCTATGATAGGTGTGAAAACAATTCTAATTCAATTATTAAATGAAATCATACTCGCAATGTCTCACAATTTCTTTAAAAATGCATTGATTTGTTATGAAAAAATAATACTATTAATCATTTGCATTAGAACTTTTTAATGTATAGAAACAACATTCAAAACAAATACAATCTGAACATAATAGAACCCATATTAAAGAAAAAGCTGTTTCTTGAAGCTCCGCTAGCTTCACAGTTGGGTGCACAGTTCGCATATGCCGGTGTAGGTTGTGCGTAGAACCGGCTTTATGCGATATTTTGTTTTTGGCAAATTCTACACTGTGCTTTAACATTGTCCACATCATTAAAGTGGTTCCAAATGCTGCTGTGCTTCCGACTCATTTTCCTGCTTTTGCTTTGTTTTCACGTATTTTTCCTCTCCTCTCCTCCGAGTTTGACGCTGTGTGTGTGTGTGTGTGTGTGTGTGTGTGTGTGTGTGTGTGTGTGTGTGTGTGTGTGTGTGTGTGTGTGAGTGTGTGATGCTCGGCCCCTCCCTCATGCCGTATAATTGGTTGACACCTTGTGTATGATTGACAGGAACAGAACGTGAGGCTGATCAGACAGTCAAAATGAATGTGTGCGCCTTTAGGCCTATATAATAATTTTAAAATAAAATCTCCTGAGGAAATATCGGCTTTTTAGTGCCGACGCTGCCCCCTAGTGGTCGGGATCATTTCCGTTGTGTTGTGGCTATTCCGTTGTGTCGTGGCTATTTCGTTGTGTTGTGGCTATTTTGTTGTGTTGTGGCTTGTTTCCGTTGTGTTGCGGCTTTTTTGCGTTGTGTTGTGGCTTGTTCCGTTGTGTTGTGAACTTATGTTTGCTTTTTGAATTTCGTTGTGTTGTGCACTACTGGGCCACCGTAGGAATTTGTTGTGAAAGTCTGCAAAGTGGGCCCATGTTGAATAATCCAATCACAATGAAGATTCATTTATGAGATATGCCTGTAGTTGCATTGTAGCTCCAAGTTGTATACCATTAAATTACTAAAAGCACAATAATATAGTCCTTTTTATTAAATTCTTAAGGTTATCAAATACCATTAAATAAACAAAAGTCATCAAATAATTGGTAAAAATTGGTACACTCTTTGCTAAAGTAGCTATTTTGAATAAGGATGTACTTGAATGTCACTTAAACATTTCTAGCAATATATCAACATATAGCAATTTAAAGTATTTGCATTTACAAATTTACTACAGTATGTAATATTCTATTCTATCTGTAATATTCAGTCTATTGACTGTATATTCATCTACACTAAACACTTGCCTAATATTTACAAGATGGAAACTTCAACCATTGCTTTTTACATAAAGTATTTTCCACTATTAATATTTAATTAGAATAAATGTACATTTTCCTTAAGGGACCTGTTTAGACCTGTTGTTCCTTATGGATGTCCGACTGCTCTGGGACATTAGATGACAATTATGTATAATTACCCACAAAATAAATAACTAAATAAAATCCAGTATGAGCTGTGGGACACACATTTCACTCAATGTTCAGTTGCTTCAGCACTATTAATGCAAAGCTCAGCAATCTATCCATCAGCATGGCCAAAATGTCAGACGTTTTTAAGTCACAACTCTCAGCATTAATAATTAAGACTCCCAATAACAGAAGCATTTAAAATGGTAATTTATAAGCCATAACCCTGAAAGCCTCCTAATTTTGGTGATTGACACTTTGCAAAATGTGTTTAAAATTAGTTTTTCTTGCCATCGGATTCAATGTTCTGCCAATTCAATTATTTGAAAAACGCAGAAAATGCCCGTTGGGTTGAAGACTGCATTACAAATTAAATGAAATTATTTACTGGTCCATGAGCCTTTTAAATCAAAGTTTCCCCCTGCCATTGTTAGACAACTAACTGCGCCGTATCCTCCTGAAACAGGTTCTGAATACACTATTGTGATCCAGAGAAGTCAGTCAGGACATTTGAGAAGGAACACTGCTGGGACAATGTGCATCCTTTATCGTTTGTCAAAGTCATCAACATTTTTCCAGCTGACACATATTCAAAAAGAGTCAAGAATGAGCCTTTTGTTATTATTCTCGCCCTATTCCCAATGGCGTGGCTTGACTCCACAATGCACTGTAATGGATTTTGTCAGCCTATCATTTTCTTTTATTTGTGGTCTCATTTTATAAAAGGAACAGTTCACTCAAAAATTTGAATTATGTCTTTATTTACTCACCCTCATGTCATTCCAAACTCCTATGCTGTAATTTTTAAAGAAAACTCTTTCCACATTCTACAACACCATAAAAGTCATCCATTTGACTTGTGCATAATATTCCAAGTCTTCTGAAGCCATACGACAGTGTTGTGAGTAACAGACTGAAATTGAAACATTATTCACTGATAATCTTCCCCCTCCAGTGAGCTGTTTACTAGAGATTTGTTCAAGATCAGAGATCCATGGAGTCAGTGAGATCAGCTTGAAAAATTGATCTGTGAACGAATTGTACTTCTGAGCTGGCTCTTTTCAATTAACTACTTTATCAAGTTCACAAATCCAGCTGAATGATTCATTTACAAATCTGAGTTCAACATACTCGATGAACCAGTTGCAGCAATTCTCATATTAACATCTCACTGTAGGGGATTAAACAAATGGTTTGTAACAACATGAGGGTGAGTAAACTCACTATTTGAACTCGAACTGTTCCTTAAATGTTGGTGTTTTCTTTTGTCAATTGACTAATCTGTTGATGCTTCTCTGTCCTTTAGTCCCTTGAGGACATTGAAGAACTTTGAAGCGGGTACCGGTGCGCCTGGTTGTGACGCATGAACATGACTGAAGCGTGAAGCCAACCCATCCCGTGCTTATTGCAGACTAGCTTAATAACCTCTATCATACGAGCTGGCATTGTGAAACCAATGAACTATGTCCAATCATTCACATGATTGGACTATGGGGGGCTAGGCTTGGGTGGCCCAATAAAAACAGTTGGCTCTGAGTTGCAGTATTTATATAAGGGTGGGACAGATGGCTGAATACTCTCTGAGCCCCCACAGTTCATTACTTTAGATGTCCCTCGTTTGCCTCCAACCATGTTTGTTCAATACACAAACAAAAAAACAACAGTCAGTGTGAGAGTACCACCCTCATGTTTGCCCTTTAAAGCATAATATGGCATACAGAGGCTGGTAGGCCTTCCAATTTATGCAGCTCATGGTACCATGGTGATTTTAAAAGGAAGTACTTGCTTAACAGAAAGCCTCTTATGGTACTTTTCCACTGCTGTTTAGTGCCGCCTCAACGTGGGTGGGATTATAAGCTGTTCGTCATAGCTGCACTATAGCTAACCTTAAAACAAGTGGGTTGATGTCCCGTGTCGAAAATCCAGTGACGCTGGTAGTGACGATTCTCTGTGACCAATCAGTGATCTGCAGGGTTTTGACATCACATTTAGTATCTGCTCCGCTGGCTTTGAACCTCAACCGAAGTGGTACTAAAAAAGTACCAGGTACTATCCACAGTGGAAAACCCCCAAAAAGCAGCAGAGTCCAGTCCAGTTGTGCTGTGTGGTGGAAATCCCCATTAGGAGTGTTTGTCAGGCGCATCGTTAGACATGGGCATCCGGGGCTTCAGCCCCGGATGTTTTTTTTATAGCCCCGGATCTCAAAAAATTGAATTTATTGATAATTATTATTATTTTTTAATAATTTTGTATTTATTTAAAAAAATGTGCCGGGTCTTTTAATCTATCCTTCGGAATCATGTATTAAAGACGATTAAAATGTGTTCAAGCAGATCAAAGTTACTATGGTTACAGAATGCTTGTATTTAGAGTGCGCACCAGAGGAGACAGCCTGAAAGAGTCATCGGTTAACTTACAGCTTTAGGGCTTGACTGTCATTGTTGTTTGTGGCTTCTGGTGGTAACTATTATGGACATTAGACACTTTTTAAAAAGTAAAATAAGGAGTCATGAACGATACGAGGGAGGCAAGAAGAGTTATCTACTGGCTCGTTCCCTCATCATTAAGCTCAGGTCGGTGAAGGCTCTTAAGCAAACCCTGGTCTAACTTACTAGCCCTGTAAGTTACTCACTGTGGTATTAATGCAGAACATGTACTGTATATATAAAGTACGTGGGACCTTACTATTTCGCCTATAGCTAATCCATTTTGTGAGCCATAATCCGTTTCTCGTGAGGAATGTAGATGAAGTAGCCTATACATCTGATTTGGCGATTGAAACACGATGTGTAAATTAACGTTATTCAGGGATGTAGTGGAGGCTAAACGCACATAAACGCCGTTTACGCACCTCCCAAAATTCGGAAATAGCGTTTACCCACCTCCAAAGTGGGTTTATCCACTTCTAAATTGCGTTTATCCACCTCTAAATAGATAGTTCCTAAGCCATTTTAAATTAAGCTTATGTCATTTTAGTTTCGTATTGTTCATTAATAGTTTCATAGGTTGTTTAAACCTAAGACGAAGTCTTTCATTGTATTATTGACTACTACCAGCTATATACAGCGTGCTGTCTTGTTGACCAATCAGCAGGAAGCAGCAGACTGCATCAAGATTCATCCGTCACTCACTAGCCCAAACGTCTAATGTAAAAATGGATATCCGGAAATTTTTTAAGCGCCGTCAAGACGGCAGTCCTCCACCTCCTGAGGCCAGCAAACGGCCTCGGCTACAATCCCAAAGTGAGTGAGCTCGGAAAACAGTACTAAACTTCATGTTTTTGAGGTTAATTTGGTTAGATTAATAGATAATTAGATTCATGTCACTGACTCAACAAGTCACCTCTACCTTTTCCCATTATCCAATGTTACAAGTAAAATTCAGGATACATTATTAATTATTTAATATTCATGTATTATTTATTTGTGTTTCTGTGAATAGCTGTTACAGTTCTACAAATAAAGCATTCTATCTTTTTACCTATCATTTAAAATGCTAAAAAACATGCACCTGAATGCAGGAAATGAAGTGTTTAATGGCCAACATTTCCTGGGGGAGGTCCCCCAGACCCCCCATTTATATTATTATTGCTTATTATTATGTGCCTATGAGTAGAAGAAGTAGTTACCAAAAGCGGGCGGGCGGGCGGGCGGGGGTGGGTGGGGGTGGGGACTGGGCTAAGCCCCCAATGTATCAAGATCCTAGCAACGCCCCTGGTGTTTGTGATTTAATGGTGTAAAGTAATACTTAAAGGGATATTTCACCCAAAAATGAAAATTCTGTCATTATTTTCTAATGACTTTATTTTGTGGAACTCAATAGAAGATATAAGGCAGACCATGAGCCTCAGTCACCATTAAATGTCATTGTATGAAAAAAGATACACTGAAAGTGATTGGTAACAGAGACTACCTTACATTTCGTCTTGTGCTCCACAGAGGAATGCAAGTCATATGGGTTTGGAACAACATGAGGGTGAATAAATGATGATAGATATTTCATTTGTGAGCACACACATTAAAAGGTGGAAGGAATGGTTTGAGGCACAAAGACAAAACATAAGGACAATAGCCCATTATGCTAATAGCCGGATTAGCATAAACACTGTATAGATAAATCCAATTACCCTGTAATGCTCACCAAGTTGCAGATTTATGTAGTTTAGTATGCACATTTTCTGCCTCAATACTGCCGGTTACAGTTATTCATTGCCATTTGCTTCGCAAGCACCAGGATAAGCTTGCCAGCAAATCAAGAAAAGATTTCCTTATATTTCCCTCCAAAAAATTGTTCCGATTAAGGTCGTCAGCAAGGCATAGTGCTATAAATTGTAGGTTTGAGTGATTATTTTTCCCATTGATTATGTTTGTCATCTTGGATATTTCTTATCGGATTTCTTCACGCTGCTATTGTATAGCGTCAAAAGACTTGAAATATTGCACACTCGTGTCATATGGACTACTTTTATGGTCACTATGAATCGTTGTATGGACAAGAGCTGTGAGAAGATATATATAAAAAAGATAACATACAGGTTTGGATTTTTGGGTGACCTATGTTAAGCAGCAACTGTATTTAAGTATTATATTAACATGTGATTTGTATAAAATAATCAAGTACAATAACAGAAACAAATGTAATTATGTGCATTCTATTAAATAATTACATTAATAGTACTGTAGGTCTACATGTTGCTCATTAGTTTTGCTCAGATATTATTAATGTAATGCGCATTAACATACACATATTTTTAAAAGGAAACTGTTTGTTTGAATTCCTCTATTTAAAGGGTTAGTTCACCCAAAACTGAAAATTCATTTACTCACCCTCATGCCATCCCAGATGTGTATGACGTTCTTTCTTCTGCTGAACACAATCAAAGATTTTTAGAAGAATTTCTCAGCTCTTTAGGCCCATATAATATAAGTGAATGGGTGCCAAAATTTGGAAGCTCCAAAATCTACATTTGGGCAAAATAAAAGTACTCCAGACGACTCTGGTCATTAAATCCATCTGAAGTGATTTGATATGCATGGGTGAGAAACAGATCAATATTTAAGTCCTTTTTTTTACTACAAATTCTCCTCCCATCTCAGTCAATTTCCACTTTACTTTATTATTTTCCTTCTTCTGTTTTTTTGTGATTCATATCCTTTGTGCATATCGCCCCCTAATGGGCAGCAAGAAGAATTTATGACAAATAAATACTTAAATATTGATCTGTTTCTCACCTACACCTATCATATTGTGTCCGAATCATGTTACTTCCGGAGTCATATGGATTAAATGTATTCTCCCTCCTTTATGTAGATTTTGTTGTTTTAAAATGGTGGCACCTATTCACTTGCATTGTGAGGACCTACAGAGCTGAAATATTCTTCTAAATATCTTAATTTGTGTTCTGCAGAAGAAAGAAAATCATACACATCTGGGATGGCATGAGGGTGAGTAAATGATGAGAGAATTTTTGTTTTTGGGTGAACTATTCCTTTTAAGACACTGTGGATGTTAATAGTTATTGTCTCTGTAGATGATTATGGACTGTTTATAAAAGGCTTGTGCCTTTTACACACATTTTAACACAATGAGCCTCATATGGTAACAACGGAGGCCTCCTGGAAATGTCAACTAATCATTTACATGTTTAAAGGGATAATTCACCCAAAAATGAAAATTCTGTCATCATTTACTCACTCTAATGTTGTTTCAAACTCGTATGACATTTTTTGTCATCTGTGCAACAGTATGTTGGCCTCAGTCATCATTCGCTTTCTTTGTATGGAAACAAAATAGATGTACTAAAAGTGAATGGTGACTGAAACTGCAAAACATACTGCCACTGTTCGAATTGAGGTGGGGTTGGGGGGTACAGGACCCCCCAGAAGAGTTAAGGGATCACCTGCTGTTTCTTCAAAACTAGAATGCTAGAAACATAAAACTAGATTATTATTTTTTTACATTTTTAAATGATTGCTGTGACAACGCAACATTAACAATTTTATGTCCCAGTTTTCTTAATTAATCCAAATTAGATTTTTTTTATGTCAGAAACTTCTAAACACGCTCGAGTGCACCTCAAGCTGTTTTCTGAAGGAACATACAGACAGTGACTGACACTGTCAGAGTAGATCCTCATTTTCACCTCAATAATGGTATAATTCTTCTTTGAGTAATGATTGTCGATACACCTAATTTACTAACATAAAATCATCTTCGATCTTGGAACTAAACCATTGCTAGTGGTTAATTAATATGCATACAGTTAATATGCTGGTTAAATTGCTGGTATTTATTTAACACTACATGTTAGCTCACTAATAAACAATTTATTACATGGGTGCTTTATAAAGAAATATATTTGTCCATTTGTTATGCTGTGTCCATGGCGAGCACCCTCCCTCAATAACTTACTAACTAAAAATGCAAGTCATGTTGATAAACAATAGCTATAAGAGAGAATACAAGTTTAATAGACATATAACCTTATAATTTCATGAGCAATATCTTATTTATAGCTCTACCATACACTATGCATCTGAGCCATGGTGACCACTATTTCAATTCTAAAAATTATAATCTATTATTGAACCTAACATCTTACTCTTGTCTAGCAATTCATTCAAATATCGAAATTACACATTTTAATTAATGTATCAAATTATACTGAATTTTTAATGGGATTCTTGGGGAGACGTTCGTGCATCGGACGTAATTATTCCGTTCAAACACAGTAAACCGTGCTTTTTGCGTTTTTTTTGCGGCCTTTTGTAAAAGGTGGGGGGTTGTGTAAGACAACCCCCCAAGATCTCTGGCTCAATTTGAACACTGCATACTGTGTAACATCTCGTCTTCCATGGAACAAAGAAAGGCAGACATGTTTGGAACAACATGAGGGTGTGTACTGTGATGAAATGACACATCATTGCCCCGTTGCTAAAAATATATGTCATAGAAATAGACATTTCCCAGCATTCCAGAGCATCACAAAAGGGCTCAAGGGGATTTTTCTTTATTTCCACCTATAATGGGGCGTAAGGGGCCAAAGGCTAATCTGAGTACAGTGAGTCAAAAGGAGACATGTGGATCACATGGTACTGTCTGATATTCTCCAGCAGCCTAAGGACAGTGTCAGAGAGTGATTTTGGCACCCCAGGAGAAAGCAGGCTCTCTGCTGTGTCCTGATGTCCCCTCAGACAATATGAAGGCCTTTCCTATTCAGTTTGATTAGACCACCTGCATCAGAGGAGCCTGGCAGTACAACAATTAGCTCCATTTATCAACCTCACATACTTGAGAGGGGGGAAGTTGGAGAGAGAGAGTGAGAAAAAGGGACAGAGACAAAAAACGTGAGAGTATGAGAGGAAAATAACCTGGAAATAAACAATTGAAACCAGCCTAATGTTGCCAGCTGGTCTCCCTAAACTGGTTAGTCTGGTCTGTTTTGATGGTTTTAAAGGGGTTTTGGGCACTTGTCAGCTGGTCAAACTGGGAGATCAGCTGAACTCTAGCTTTACCAAGCCGTGAGACAAGCTAAAGCATCTTAAATGAGCGATGACCAGCAAATAATCTTGGGTTGTTTAAAAAAAGTCTGGTCTGTTTTTATTGTTTTAGAGGAATTTGGGGCACTTGTCTGCCGATCAGTCTGGGAGACCAGATAATCAAGCTAAACACCAGTCTTGTCAGGCTGGGAGTCAGGCTATACCTGCTAAAACCAGCTTAGACCAGCATACAAAATTAGGCTGACATTGGGGATCAAAACAGCTTAATCGATTCTAAGGTGGTTTTCAGATCCAAGATGGTTAGGCTGGCCTGTTTTGATGACTTTGGATTTGGGCACTTGTCAGCTGTTCAGACTCGGAGACCAGCTAAACGCCATCTTTTCCTGGTGGTGAGGCCAGTTAGACCATCTTAACCAGTATAAAAACACAGTTTAAACCAGCCTAAAGTGGTCTAATGGTCTCCGAGCTTGACCAGACTGGTTAGGCTAGTCTGTGTTGTCTTAGCACTTGTGGAGACCAGCTAATCCAGCAGAAGATCAGAACACAATAAAACCTGCAGATCACCATTTGTTGGTTTAAGATGTTAAATTGAATTTAAGCTGTTGTTAGAGCCAACCACCTTACCAGGGGTGGAGCTAGGGGGTGGCCAGAGGTGGCTGTGGCCATCATGGATCGAAGCCTGGCCTCCTAGCTCCACATCTGTTAAGGTGGTTAGCTCTTCTACCAGCTTGGACAAGCTGGTTAGGCTGGTCTATATTGCTGGTTTTAGAAGGATTTTTGGCATTTGTCATCTGAGAGCCATCTGAGACCAGCTGGACCATCTTTAGCCAGCCTAGATCAGCAAACCACCATAGATTGGATCAAGATATTGAAAAACATATTAAACAAGCAAGTAGGCGTGCTGGTCTAAGGTGGTTAGGCTGGTCTGTTTTGATGGTTTTAGACAAGTTTTGGGCACTTGTAAGCTGATGAGGCTAGGAGCCCAGCTAAATATCAGCTTTTCCATGTGATGAGACTAGATAGACTATCTTAAACCAGCTATGACCAGTAAACTATCTTGTGTTGATTTAAGATTTTGTAAAGTAAATACCCTAAACCAGCCTAAGATGGTTAGCTGGCCACCCAGCTTGGACAGGCTTGTTAGGCTGGTATGTGTTGCTGGTTTTAGAGGGATTGTGGGCACTTGTAAGATGGTGAGGCTGTGAGACCAGTTAAACCAGCAAAGACCAGCAGACCACTTTAGGTTGGTTTAAGCTGTTGAAGAAACATCTGAAATCACTATACAGTTATTAGCAGTCTCCCAACTAGGTCAAGATTGTGAGGCTGGTCTGATGGTTTTAAAGGGGATTTGTGCATTTGTCAGCTGGTCAGGCTGGGAGACCAGTTTGCCAACCAGCTAAGCACCAGCTTGGCCATTCTTGGAGACCATTTTAAACCTAGCAAACCACAAGACAAGCAAACCACCTTAGGCTGGTTTAAGATGGTTATTTTAGCAGGGAATAGAAGAGCAAGAGAGTAACACAGACAATCGCAAAATTTCCCAAAAAATAATGGAGTAAATGAAGGCTGATGAGAGTTGTTGAGTGAGCGTGCCAAAGCCAGATCATGTCATCTCACTGCATAAGCACAAGCGCTATGAATTTAATAATAGCTAGTAAACAAGGCGACAGATGCTAATTGCAAATAACAGCATAATCCACAATCCATTGCTTGCTCACTCTGATTTTTATGGTTTTAAGACTGTATTTCATTTAGCAGAATTTCAGAGGAAAAAAGTACTTGGCCTATTCAACTATTCTGTTGTTGGTGATATACAGATAGATGGGCTAGCCTGCAAGCTGAAGTACTTAATCTTGGCAAAAATAAGTTTTGAATGGCACAAGAGGAGAGCACAAATGTGAGGAATGTGTGTTAAGATTCTAGAGTAACCGTTGTTTAAGGACTAACCTTGACACAGCTGTGCTATAAATGTGAGACTAAATAGCTCTGCGTAGATGAACGGCAAGGATGGGCAATTTCTCTGTATAAGTCTCTAGAGAGATCTGGGACTGAACTATGAGAGTGCAATGCAGAGAGACCTCAGTCTTTGTTGCTGCTAAATATAATATGCTATATTTTTCATAGTGCTAGAACATAGTTTTAATTGTGCAGGAGTTATATTTCAAGAAAAGAAACTATCTTACAAATTGGGCAAAATATTTCCAAAATGCTATCTTGCCACAAAAAAAAATAATCACCCTTCAAAGTTTTCTGCAAAAACTCTCCCAACAAAAGTTACCCTGCAGAAAAAAACAGCTAAAACCAAGCAGGTTTGCTGGTCTTGGCTGGTTGCCCAGACTGACTTTTTTTTGCCACTTTTTAACTGGTCATGATGGGATGCCAATTGGCCTCCCAGCTAACCCAGCTGAGTACCACCTTAGCCAGGCTGGATGACCAGTTTAAACCACCTAAGGCCAGCCATTTTTTACTAGTTTTAGCTGATTAGTTTTTTCAACAGGGTAGGTGAACCGCAAACCATCTTACTTTCCTCTTCATGTCAACTAAGCTGGTTTGCTGGTCTTAGATGGTCTCCCAACCTTACAATCTGTTGACTGGTTGTATAGTGATTTTGGGCACTTTTGGATTTTTAGCTGGTCAAGCTGGCTGCTTAGCTGAACCAGCTAAAAACCATCTTGGCCATACTTGGAGACCAGCTTAATCCAGCTACTTCCAGCAAACCATTTTAGACTGGTTTAAGATGTTTTTCATCATGGACTAAAAGCATTCGTGCTTCAAAGACTTTTACAAAAACTCTTACAACAGAAGTTACCCTGTTGATCAAAAACTGCTTAAACCAGACTAAGCTGGTTTGCATGTATTTGCCAGTTGTCAAGACTAGTCAGACTGGTTTTAAAGAGGTTTTGGGCACATTTTAGCTTGTCAGCCTGGGAGACCAGTTGGCCTTTCTAAACCAGCTGAGCATTAGCTTAGCCAAGCTTAATGAACTTTTTAAACCACATAAGATCAGCCAACCATCTTCCTTTTGTGGTCAGTGCCAAATCAAGAGACTCACAAATCCTAAATATGTTTCCATCCTAAAAGAAATGGGCTGCTAAAGACCAGCTTGGCCTGGCTAGGAGACCACATGAACACCAGCTTAGCTAGACAAGGAGACCAGATGAACACAAGCTTGTCATGAGACCAGCTAGACTAACTGAAGACCTGCTTGGCCAGGCTGGGAGACTAGTTAGTCCAGCTTAATCAATCTAAGACTAGCACACCATTTTAGGTTGATTTAAGTTGTTTTGTTTTTTTCGCAAGACAAAAAAAGGCAATCATCTCTCAGCAAGTCCGGCACAAGCTCTTGCAACAAAAGTTTCCTAGTTTTCTCTTAGTCACCTCTTGAGGTCAATTCCACAAGAAAATCAAGCTACTGCAATATGCTTCCATTCATTGCCAGGCAGGAACAATTATGCTGATCTTATATCTCATTGAGCGCTCTAGTAACGCCATTTACCCAATTACACAGTTATTGGTATTCCGGTCATATACATATATCCGAGGTAAAGCACTTACAATGCGTCAACACAAGGGCTTTGCTAATTATCCAGCCTCTGAAGCCATACTTCATAATAGAGGGTTTGCGAAGTGCAATGGTCTCCAATTCCCCGTCAGTCACTGTGCCCCCATAATCCCCTGTCTCATCACTGTTGTCAGCAAGAAAGTATATTCATCGCCTGGAACTGTGGCCTCCACAAAGTCCTTAATTAAGTCCTGATCACCCTGTCCTCTCTCTCTGGCATTAGTGTGTTTAATTTCCTGTCTTCATATATCTAACCCTCGCCGATATTTTATTAATCAAGTTTCAACTTGTGGCTGTGTTTGAAAGGGCAGCACTGTCTTCCTGTCCCCCTAAAAAAAAGTAAGGCGGTACAGCTCTATCCATAGCTTTAGACATTAAGCAAGGCTTAGCCACAATAATTGTGTTGAAACATTACTCAAGGGTTCAACTGGTAATATTTAGATAATATATAAATTGGATTAGGCATTCAAATCTATTCATTATTATTGTATTTAGTGGTCCTACCTACTATTTTTCATCAAATAAGGTCCTGAAATTGAAAGATTGATCTCACAGAGACTGATGGATTTCCATGGCAAATTTGTCCTCTGAATATCAAATAAAGATGATTCTAACTTTTGAAAAGTTTCTAAAAGTGTAGACATTGTAACTAAAAGATATTTTTGTCCCTGATTGGCTTTCTCACTAACATGCAGTTTTGTTTCTCATCTATTTAGCCAGGCATACACCTAATTTATCCTTCAACTGACAATTAGGCTGCTTTAGTAAGGTCTGCCGGAACCAGAAACAGTGATCATGAACTATAACTCAGCAATAAATTGAATGGCATCTATACTAATATTTATTTTATTTGTTTCCCTGTCTCAACCTCGGGACTTCTATCCTGAGGTCACCAGAATCGTCTGGATCCAGCTCCATTCCTGCTTCATGTTGGACTCCACTGCTACGTGTTGTTGTGTGATGATGACTAATAGCAGCCAGTGCCAGCCAAACATCACTTCAGTCTATTACTATAGACTTCAGAGGATGAACTGATGCCAACTCCAACCATAAGACATGGGATACTTCATATACCATTGTCTAAACCTTGTCTTAGGATAGACCACACAAACCTCACCGAAATTACCGGCTAGGTTGAACTGTTATGCACCTAACTGATCTCTGTCTGCATCACCTCGGTCTAATGATGGACTACACTCTTGAAATGGAATACATAGACTATCAATTAATTGCCAACAAAAGCCTTCATCAGCCAACTAACAAGAACAATTGCATCTATATGAACTTCTGCAGATAATCTAGGATGGACTTCAAAGACATTAGTCATTAATCTTACAATTCATTCAAAATCTTTGTTTAAACACTGACCCTTGACCCTTAACACCATGAATTGCACTATTCATAAGTAATATTGGCATTATATTCATGATGTTAGCCAGAGGGGAACTGGCCCCCACAGTGAGTCTGGTTTCTCCCAAATATATTTTTCTCTATTAACCAACATATTATGGAGTTTTGTGTTCCTTGCCACAGTCGCCTTCGTCTTGCTCACTGGGGTTATTAATACAATTATTATTTAATTACTTATTTTTAAACAATTCACAATCATGTTTTATCAAACTACAGTACACAATGATGACTCATAGACATTATAGACATTACAGTTTTATGTTCTGTTAATGCCTGACCTTCTGTAAAGCTGCTTTGATGTTATGTGAGTTGTGAAAGGTATACAAATAAAAATGACTTGACTTGACTATTTGTTGCGTTGCACTGGGTTACCTCGCCTAAAGAAAAATCTCATAAACCTGTATGATTTTGTCAGACATATAACTGGTTGATGTATTATGCACATCCGCACACACTTATAGAGCATGAGAAATGTGGCATATATTTAAAAATAAAGAAATTTAAAAAATACTACCGTCGGACATGACATATGAAACTTAACTGCTTAAATGATTGGTCCACATACAGTAGGCCTATAGTTATAACATTTGACACATTCAATGTGCAATATGTAAACAGCCGATTTAGATTGAACAAGTTACCGCATTCAAAAGAAATGCAAAGACAAACTTTAGAAGAGGTACATTATTTGTATTCACATATCTATTCACAATCACAATCAGCCATAATGGGCTGCGATAGTGTAGACAGAGTCCGGATTGTCCTGTTAGATATGCCATGGTGGTATAAGATCATCATTATAGATCATATTTGGCTTCACACATTATTTGTCAAAGTGCTTGCAATTTGAATTAAATTCAGCTATTTGTGAATATGTTTTGCGATTTCTTTCGTGAAAAGTTCTTATCTACCAACAGCAGCTGCCAGGCAAATTAGTCTTAATGCAGCAGCCTCGATAACAATGACGATGATCCATGAAATATCGTAATTTATGTAAGATACTTCATTTGTCCTGTTCCACCTGTTCTGATATGAAATGTAAAGCCCAAAACTCCACTTATCTTTTGGAAATGTAAAACTCCACAAACAGCACCTTTGGGTTATTTTCAGCGTAATTTGAATGAAACACCAAATTAAAGCAGTTCATTTCTGGGGTGGGAAAATATGCAATTCAAGTAAATAGTGACTGAGGCTAGCTGTTCCGAAGAAAATCATACAGGACAAAATAATCCATTTTGGGTCAGCTATCTCTTTTAAGACACACCTTCAAATGCCCTTTACTGCCAGGTTTTTTTGGTTTTGTAAGGCATTTGTAAAAAAAAATACATTTCTAGAGACACTGTCAGTACAGCTATCAACCTAAAAACAAACAAACATCATACAGTATCTGAGAAGAGTATAAGTCACTTCTGAGTGAGCACAAGCACGAAATCACAAAAACAAAAGGGTGCAGATTTTACTTCATCGGCATACCAACCAGCCATGGTAGCAAGAATAGAGATCTACACGGGTGGCATACACGGGTGGCCTCAGTGGCGGTCTTTAAATTCCGATTGCATGACTCACATCCCTCGCGTGTGAGAAAAAGACAGAGGGTGTTTTTTCAGGAAGGTCGACCAAAGATAGACAGTTTGTAGCACAGTAGCTCTCTGGACAGTGCGGCTTCTAATTTCACAGCTGAGCTGCATTCAGCCACGAATTGGACTGTACCTCAGATAGACCTTCCTAAGTGACGGCCTCTGACCCAGGCGGAGATGATGTCAGTAAGTATTTTGGTGATTTTTTTCTTGTTCCTTTACACCTCTGCTGTAAGATTCATTACCTCAGAGAAATCCATCTTATCAATGTGACAGTGTATATAACAGATTGCCATGAAACTGCATGACAAGTATGGGTTTTTTTTCAATGTCAAAGCAAACAGATTTGTAATGTGAGACATATGTCATCTAAAAATGCACTAATGATGCCGCCAATTGGCAAAACGATAACTGTAACCTTGTGGGAAACAAAACGAGTTGTGACTGCAGAATCTCCATCCTGTTAAACATGTCTTTTCCAAACCTCTGTCACTTTTTTGCATTGGAATAGAGCTCTTCATCTTCTCAACAGCATAATAAAGACCACTAACAGATTTGAAATTGGTGACTCCAAACTGTTTTTTTAACTGTTAAATGATTAGTTCACCCAAAAATTTTAATTTCTGCCAAAATTTATTCACCCTCTTTTAAGTTTCTTTTGTGGAACGCAAATGGAGATTTTGGGTAGAACGACAGAATCAGTCACCATTCACCATTAGGGGCTGCTGTGGCTCAAGTGGTGTGTGTGTGAATGGGTGAATGGGGTGCTATATACGTGCAGACCATTTACCATTCACTTTCATTGGATGAACAAAAAATGCAATAAATGTGAATGGTGACTAATACAAACATAGTTACATACAAGAACACAAAAGCATAATTTGTTAGCAGATGCTATTTTCTTTGCCTAAATAATTTTTGAGCCCACAGTATATTAAATGAATGTAAGCGCAGCGTAGTTCTAGTGGGAAGACTAGCAGCTGTACACCATCGCACCATTGGCTGGGTAATTCCCAGCCAATCACATGTAAGCCTTTGCTTTATAAGTCTGCTCACAATCTATCACATTGCTGTTTCAGTGTGCTAACATGGCAACCTCCACCACCCCACCAGCACCAGTTGAGTCCCGTCCTGCATGGGGTAGGCTCCTCACCCCTGCCTCCTTTCTCGAGTACAACTTCTTCGGACCACCAGATGGGGCCTACGTCAAAGAGAGACATTACATTTCTGTTTTATATTCATGAAATAAATGTCATCTTATATCTCACTCAAGTCTGCTAGTTTTCCTAATAGAAATATTATTTTCTTAAAACTTGTGTATTATTTAAGCTGTAAAGTTGTTTAAATTGTAATTTTTACAGTTGTTTTAGGGTTTAAGGTATTACGTTGTCATGGCAACAAAGTTTTGAAATTGGTTATAGCTTTACATAGAAAAGGTTTGTAAGTAATTGTATCACACTAAAATCATGTTATCACACATTGTTTATATCTTGTTGCTATAGTCTTAGAGACTTGAATATTTTATGGTTTACGAATTTGGCCCATTCACTTCGGTAGTGTTTAAGTGCCTCACTGTAACCTCGAATTTAGCTTTTTATATAAAGAAGGGATGAGTCTAAATTATTGTTTGTGGTGATTAACATTATTCCACCATTACGAATATTCCTTTAGTATAGCTTCTGTTCTTTATTCTACACACAGCTGTCAAGTAAAAATCATCCACATAACATGCATGTATCTTACAGACAGCTACATCAATGGATCCTTAAAGTTGTACACAGAATTCAATCACTGGATGGGAAGTCTTGAGAAGTGATGGTCTGAAGCTTTGCTTAGGCTTAGACAGTTTTCTGTATTACATAATGTTCTCAAAACATAGATGAATGGATCTAAAAATCGAAGATTGCTCAAGTCCCTATGGAATGGGAATGTAATATGTTCGGAAAGCACACAACTATTATAAACCGAAATCCCAGGATTTCTTGGGTATTAGTTATTTCGCCCTAGCTGTCATTTTGTTCTCTTGCATGCTGACACCTCGGAAGCACAAACCTGTCGACCTTATAGTCCTACAAGCTTTGAAGAGTCAAAGTGAGTCTAACCTATGTGACAAGCCAAGATTGTGACATGCCAAAGGAAGGGACCTGGGGGGGATCAAAAACATTTCCTTCCTCTCTTTACTTTTCTCTGTATCCTCAACCATTATATGTGTCAAGCAGCAGGTCATTTTTCTACCGTGGTCCATCTCACCGGTTTATCCTGGCCAGACACGTCACCTTGCTGATGGAACCCTGGCCTGTGCCAGTGGATATTTTTTGCCAGCCCTTCGGCTTCAATAGGACAGGCTGTAGTCTTTCATGCAGGCGTGTGCCACATTCTTAAATAAAGGCAATGGATCACAGAAAAGAAAGTTGTCAGTTAAAGAGAGGGAGACAATGAGACAATATATATATATATATATATATATATATATATATATATATATATATATATATATATATATATATATATATATAAAGTATACTTTTTGAATAATTTGGCAAAATAACAGCTTACTTGAAAATGACTAACAAATAAGTACATTCTGCTAACAAGTGTTATTTACCTTAATATTTCTCCTATAGCATGCTATTCACTGACTTTTTGTAGACTTAGTTGACAAGTACACTTACTTTTGCATAAACTTTATTAAAGCTGAATTGTTTGGGATAGTCAAATAAAAAAATGTGTTAAACTAAAAGACAAAAATGATAAATATTAAAATGGTTTATGTTTGTTTCCATCTTTGTTTAGATGATCATACTTTTAAACATGCAATAATTCAGGTTTTTTTAATAATGGATTTTCATAGTCTGGGTCTGGGACAATAAATAACAGGCATTTGAAAAGTAAAGGATGAAGGCAAGTAAGATTTTAGTGTGATCTTCATATAAGAAAAAAAATGTGTTATTTTAATTTAAAAAGTATTAATCCCTGAGACATGAAATTGTCCAAAAATAATACAATTCTTCAGAGTTTTGTTTAAAGCATTTAATTAAATTGGATATTCTCAAGCAGAATGAATCAGGTGTTTGTAAACGCCACTGAAGTAAAACAATTTTAAGGAAAATCCGCAGTTACACATCAGAAATAAATTTTCCAAGCTTTTAAGTGGTGATGATTACATTTTATTTTATTTTTTAAAACAGGGCCACAAACAAGTACCACTTTTCAGAGCTGTCTTAATGCAGAGATATTATATACCACAATGTTCTGCTTGATTTTTAATTTTAAGAGATTTTAATGAGTCATGAGACTGGGCTCATGCAAAATATTAATAGTCTCCATTACAAGTGGAAACTTGGCAAAACATTCTTCATTCAGTTACTTGGATATGGCTGATGCTGTGTTTTTGTGGGTAGATTGCACCTTTCCTAAAAGCTCACAATCCCTACCATTCATGCCAGAGCAAAAGCACAAATTGGGCCCAATATTCTGTCGCCACACGTGGCAAACTTGGACACGCATGACAATGATAGAGCTCCGGAGAATGGGCTTACACGCCACATTTGGTAATTTGCACACCTACCTGCACTTCAGAGCAGCACAATTACTGAGTGTCTCTGGGGCGGCTGGCCCTTCTGAATCTCATTGGCAGGCTGAGGCGGACCTCTCTGGCCCTGTCCAGCCGCTGCTATGGCGCCGTGAAATGGACGTTAATTCTCCTCACTATCTGTAACATGCAGAGATGTTTTAAAACCTACCTATGATTCTTACTCTCTCTCTTGCTACAACCGTTCACAAAGTGGAGAGAGAGAAAAGAAATGGATAAAATGGAACCATCAAACAAACTTGTGAAAAACAAAACAGCACACGTTTTGCATTTGGTTGACCCCATTAGTGGGCCTTAATGAGAAATTCACCTTGCCAGTTTGAAGGTAATATAGGAAAAAAACAAAGTGTTTATTTGTTAAAAAGGAGTTGTGCTATATTATACAGTTAGGTAACTCTACACCAATGGAATGAACATCCAGTGTTCAATTAGATCCTATGTGCTGTCCATGGTCCTGAAATCAACCCACACTGCAAAAGTCATGAAGACACTAGTGGTGCTGTCCACGTTCCTGAAATTAACCCACACTGCAAAAGGCATGAAGACGCTAGTGGTGCTGTCCATGGTCCTGAAACCAATCTGCACGCACCAGGTAAATTAAATCTTTTGGTTTTAAAGCATACATACTGATTATGTCTCATTTGGAAGGCTGCGTCCTCTGGAAGTCGTATTTGTCGGCCGCACACGTCATCGAGGCTGTCTCGTTTCAGAAAAGCGAGTAGGACACTTCGAATGCAACCTTCGAATGCGCCAATTTGCCTATAAATATGATGTTCAAAAGCAAGGAGTGTTAATTCCAAAGTTGAAGTACCTTAGTAGAAGGGTGCAGAGTATATATGTATAATTATATTACTATATAATTAAAATGAAGTATTAGACTAAAAGTACACCTGTAAAATCTATTTTCCTTTCTCTTTACATCATTATAACTCTCCTAAAATGTACCTCATGCATTCTCTTCCAGAGGAAATTTGTTCCCTTCTCAGCTGTCATAGCAACCATGTTACATTCCGTTTCTGTTTGTCCTACGAATGCCGTCTCATTTAAACGAGGCTTGTTTAAAGGAGGACACTCTGTATACTGCGACCTACATAGCACGCAGCCTTTGAAATGAGACACGGCCACTGTTTCAAAGCTGTTTTACAGAAAATGATGCCTTAATTTCTTAAAGGAATATTCTAGGTTCAATAAAAGTTGAGCTTCTTCGACAGCATTTGCGGCATAATGTTGATTACCACTCAAATTAATTTAGACTGAAATTTAAGGTTACAATGAGGTACTTACAATAAAAAATGAATGGGTACAATTTTTAGGAGGGGGGGGGGGTAAATTTAAATGCAGTAATGTGAAGCTTATAAAAGCACTTCTGTTAAAACTCATGTATAATTTGAGCTGTACATTTGTTTAAATTGTAATTTTTACAATAGTTTTAGGAATTTACAGTAGTTTTATGATGTTACATCGTCTTGCCAACAAAGGTGTACATTGGATTGAACTGTACACAGAAAAGGTTAGTATGTCATTTTATCACACAATATCATGTTGAAACACATATTGTTTACATCTTTTGGCTGTACTTTTGAAACAGTGAGTATTTTAACATTCACAGATTGGCCCCGTTCAATTCCAATGTAGTGCCTCAATGTAACCACGATTTTTGCTTCTTTTTTTTTTAAAGAAAAGGAGAGACTAGTCAAAATAATTTTTTGTGGTAATCAACATCATACCACAAATGCTGTCGATTGAACTTAACTTGTACTGAACCCGGAATATGCCTTTAAAGCCCCTAGTGAGTAAGCAAAGGGTTAATCTGGCAAGGGAAAAAAACTCCAATGTTGTGGAAGGAGGTAAAACCTTAAGAGGAACCAGGCCCAGCAGGGGAGCCCATTCTCCTTTGGACAGACGTACATAAATGTACATATGTCAAGTGTTATGTTGTTACATAGTAATAAATAATTCAATAAGATTGTATTGCAATTATTACATTGCAAGGATAATGATTAGTTTATAGTCTTTGAAGTCCATCTAAATTGCTTGGAGAGATGCAGGCAGTGGTGAGTGAAGCATGCATAACTTTCTGGCTGTTGTAGGCTTTAATTGGCAGTATCCTATGTTTTCAGTCATTTATAGTCTTTGATGTCCATTCTGAGTATATTACCCTAATAAAACCCTCCCAACCTTTAAAATATGGCTGAATAAAAGAGGCATTTCTGGCTATTTCTCACTGAAACCTATCGTATGCCTTCAGAATACTTCCAGATATGTTGCATGGTACATTTATTAAACTTATTTGCCTTTTTTGAAGCTTTAAAGTGAATTACTGTCCTCTGCCTTTGATTGAACTCTTTGATCTCCTCTTTTGCATATTCTGCAGAAGAAAGTCATATATTTTTTTAAACAACATGGGGCGAATAAGCTGAGACAAAGATGTGCTCCCCCTTGCAGAAGACTTCTCTTTTAACCTGTCAACTCTAAATATTTAGCTTATCTTTAGAGCCCCAGGTGTCTGTTTTGAATATAGAGAGGATGGCATGGTAGTCACATCATAATCCAGCAGACATCTACAATGATATGATGAACATTGGCACCTGTCGCAACAAGTTAACCCAATTGAAAAAGTGACCAAGCTTGAACCATGTCTTTATGAGTATTTAAGTGTAAAGCACCGTGACACTGCCTGGACAGCATAAAACAACGCACACACTAACTCGGTTCTTAACAGATGGTGCTCTGTCTACTCTACAAGGGTGGCATGTTATAGTAAATGTTACCTTGTTACATATAGTGTCAGTGTATATGCAGGCCTAAAAGGCCATGTGAATATGTTGAGCCTATGCAGAGGCAGGCTCAGAGAAATGATTGAGCCCAGACACATGACTAGCGGACAAAAATGTTTGCGTTACTGGAGTTCTTGTGAGATTGCTTGTATTGTCATAATCAACTTCCGTAAAATGCAATAATCCCCAGCTTTGAAGTATAAAACAATCACACACACCCACCCACATCGAACACCTCCAAATAGTTCTCCCAAACATCTGATGTGCCCACATGCTTCTGTTTTTCGATAGCCTTAGACAAAACAAACAATAATAACAGAATAATCGTAATTCCCCTGTTGAGGATTGAAATGAGTTGGTGGCTTTGCTGAGGCTCCTCACAGTCATGCTTTCTTGATTTGGAACACTATTATGTGTGTGGTGAGAGTACATCAGGCACTTTTTTTGCCTGTAGGCTTTGATGAACAGTGGCGCTATGTTTCCCTCTGCAGGACAGGTTTGGAACAACATGCTGAAGGATGAATCATCTAATGTCATTCAAGTGGCTGAGCAAAAGAGGAACATCCAAGAAAATAAATTACTCTTTTGTCAATACCATCATCTATGCATCTTGTTTGAGAAAAAGTCTTGATTGCTTAAGGACATTAGCAAAATCCAATGCTGCAAAGTGATTCCAGTGGATTGATTTTACCTTACAAATTCAAGTGTGCTTGTTCACCCCTAAGTTAAAACAGAGCTGGTCTTTACTTTGCATGTGCATGAGTGTATTCTAAAGTTTATTTTATTGATTGGTCTTTACAAGGCAGATATTTAAACATTGGAGGTGAGGCCAACCAGACTAGACTACCCATCTATACTCATGATGTTCTAAAATATTCAACAACACACCTACAGTCATGTAAAAATCTTCAGAAGGAATGGAACATGCCTCTCAAGAGATTACATTTAAATCAAGTTTACTAGCAGCTGAGAAGTTGGAACCGATAGAAAAAATTTCCATGACACAGATATCGTTGAGATTCAATCATAGCAGCCAACTTGACTATATTGCATCTGTCTATACTTGTGATATTTTCAAAACTGCTTTCTCAAATGCCTTTAGACCAGGTAAAAGTTTTCAGAATGATGTACGGACAGAACAAGTGCATGAATAAACTTCAAAAAGCACTTATGCATTTTTGTATTTCATTTGGATGGTTTGCCATTGTCTCTTTGATTTACACTTTTCCCTAAAATGGGCATGGTTGAGCATAGTAGTAGAAGCCAACCTGACTACTCTGAACTACACTGGTTAAAAATAAATAAACCACCCTAAGCTGTTTTCCTGGTCTTAGCTGGTCTCCGGGCCTGATCAAAATGGTCTGGTTTAAGCTGTTATTTTCAGCAGTGAACATGTTCTGAAAGCAAACTTTAAAATGTCCTTCAACCTTGTAAAAACAATCAGAAGGGATTCCCCAATGGCACATGCTCCTCGAGAGATTACACTTCCCAAGGAGCCTGCAGTGCTAAACCAAGTTTGCCAGCAGTTGAGAAGTTGAGAGAGCAATTGCTTCAAAGACATTCCAGGCTTTTTTACTCTTCTCAGTGTAACCATTTTCAGCTGGCTTTTTATAAGCCAGTGATTAATAGAGTTTTGAAGAACTACAGAGGCTTGAGAGAACCTGTTCATATTTTTAGTTTTATTTGATACCAATTGATGGGTTGACATAGACCTAACAAGGCACAAATTAACTTCAAGTTCATTCAAGCCTTGAGTCATCCACTCCAGCACAGAACTCTTATGTGGCTCATAATCAATAGGAAAACTTTTATTATTGGTACGACTTGACATTATTTCTCCAATTCATAAAATTTTCTGACACAGACATGATCTAGCACAAGGGTTTTGGCATTGAAAGGGTGATAATTGGCCAAAGTTCTGCAGGAATCAGGAACTTTTTAGAGGATAAACAAATTGCATCTTCTTGTTCGTTCTGTGAGCTCCCTCTACCCAACCGTAAAGGCGTGAACCATGTCCACAGGAAGTCCTTGAGGCTATATTGTGGAGTTTGTGAGAGATGTGTTTATTTGTGAACTTCTTAACCTTTGCTCTTCTAAAACAACACTCTTGCCGCCGCGGGTGGATCTCTCACCTTGCTGGTGATGGGGCGTCCTGCTGGGCCAGCACTGGAGCTGGAGTGATTTCATAAGGGCAAGTCGAGCTAGGTCATACCCTTGATCTTCAATACTGTGGAGCCAGTGGGGAAAGCCTGCTAATGGCTCCAACTCATGTGACGGTGAAGAGGTAGAACTTTAACATTGATCAAGGACCAGCCTGTCCAAGCAATTTTCCTCCATCAAGCATGATTAGAAGTGTAAAACTGATCTCAGAGCAGCAGAATAAGGCACTACCTCTACTTGGCCTTCATTGCAAAGTAAGGGAGTTCACAAATGGAAGTCCAGCCTCAAGAGACCAACAGCACTATTGAGACGAGTGTTAAAAGTGCACTACACAGTCTACACAAGCCATCAGCTTTCATAATTGAAAAATTTAAATTGTGCCTCCACTTACTCATAATTCCAAACCTATATGACTTTCTATTATGTACAGAACTCAAAAGGACTTGTCTAGCAGAATGCTGCTCTTTTCCATATTATTTAAGTTGATGGGGACTGGGAACGGCGGTGGTCCAGACTGTGAATCTCACTGTGAGTTCGGCAACAGTAGGTTGAAAGTTCTTCAGCTGAAATTGAACTGTGCTTACCAAAACTCATACCAGTGCCCCCAGTGGCCGAAGCTGGAAGTGTTGTTGAACAGAGAGTTTCAAAAAGCAAGTTGCTTTTAGTTGTAAATTATGTAATACAGTCAACAGGAATGTTTATTTTATTAACCAAACCCCAACCATAAACCTAACCATCGTAGGATTAAAAATGTCAGAATTGTGCTTACCTGTTTATTAATTCCTGGTTCCCATGGGACAAAAACCCATGTCTTGGAGGTTGTTCAGTAATGCTAGAGGAAAATATGTTCACACTTTTTTGATGTAAAAAGGTGGATTTTCTGTGAGATCATGTTTGTTTTTCAATATAATGAAAATGAATGGTGGCTGAGGCTATCATTCTGCCTTACATCTCCCTTTGTCTTCTATGAAAGAAAGTCATGCAGGATTGGGAAGAATTTAAAGTGCGAAAACGATGATTGAATTTTCATTTTTGAGTGAACTATCCTTTTAAGACTATAACAAACACCCAAGAGAGGAAGATGGATTGGCAGCAAAAGATTAAAAGATCTGTGTGTGTGTGTGTGTGTGTGTGTGTGTGTAACTGTGAAATATTAGGCAGTAGGCTTTTAATCTCATGATTTTCTCACATATTTTATGCGTGGTATGCTCTAACATTCACTCACCTACCGTCAACAAATTAATTCTAATAAGCCTTTGAAGGCTTGGCATCTCAGCAAGGGTTCTTGTTGGAACGGGAGAGAGGCATTAGTGTGAGATGAACAAGATAATAGGGGTGGAAGGAGGGAGGGAGATCTGTGTGAAAGAGAGAGCCAGGCGCTAGCGGTTTCTCGTATTATTTGCCCTTTGATAAGCGAGGTGCTCAGCAACCAAGGCTTCTTATTCTTTTTTCTTGTCTCATTCCCATCTTTTTCTATTACTCGCTTCTCTATCCCTCTTTAAAGTAGTAAAGCAGTAATTTTCAGCACATTTTCAATCAGAAAGAGGTGAGAAAGCAGGAGACAGTCGGAGGAGAAGTTCTATGGGTATAGTACATGGAGTGAGTCTATTAAAGAGTATGATTGCAATCATCTGCAGGAATAGTCTTGCTGTGTTCTGTTCTGAAATATTTCCTCTGTTGTCCCAGTTCTTAAAACTGATCTCACTTGCCATATCATTGTGTATGCTCTAGAATGTTTATCATAGTACACAGAAGATGGATTCATTTTTGTGTGGCTATCAAAATATGACAGTCAACAATGCAAACTGAAATTGAATAGAGCGATAACCCTGGTATGTAGTATTCACATTGCTATAAGCAGCTATAGCTATGTCAGCGTATTCTATACATATATATGTATTCTAATAATATTTTTTTTACTTTTACTTCTTTACTATTGCCTGCGTTCCTGTCATTACATTACTGGGTTTAATTTTAGTTAATGTGAAATTGATAGAGAGATTATTGAAGGGGACGTTTACGAGAGCAGAAGTTCACAGTTGCACACGCAGTCACAGACTGTCACTCAAGTCGTCACTGCTGCAGCATCAAACTCTTCAAAGTGAAACACTTTCTATGCTCCGCACAGTAAAAAAAAGTATAGTTTCATCATGCAATGCCTTCATTTAACACCAAGACAAGCTGATATTTCAAGATAAAAATCACAGCTTCAACTTAAGGCAGCACATCAAGGTAAGTTTTGGCTCTAAATGCTGTGTCCGAAATCTTTCACTCATTCACTATTTCCTATATAGTGAATTGCAGTTAGTCCAATATATCTCAGCAATGAGTGAACGAAATGAGTGAGTGAATTCTGATGCTGACATATACACCGAGTTTCGAAGCTGTGGGGCTGTCGCAGAAACTTTTAAAATACTTGGGCCTTACTTGTTACTCTTATCAAATAATATATTAATACAATAAATCTTCATTCTGTTTATAATTTTTTATATATACTGAGTGTTAATATAAAGAGTAAACATATTTGATCAAATAAAGAGTACATTTTAAAATGTTCTCTGTGTTTTGCCTCTCTATATGTTATTATGTTATTTTAATCAAGTGATGATTTGTCAAAAAGTAATTTAATACATTAAGCGTGAAATAAAACATTGCAGGAGTGAAGGAAGCAGTAAACTCCCAGCTCGTATATCTTCCCTGTGGTGGATTGTGGGCAATTAACTGTTGTCGAGTGTACATCAAATGTACACTTGAAATTAGAGTGCATTGTGGGTAAGAATGAGTGAACAAAAGTAGGGAACGGGTGGCTCACTCAGAAATAAATGGCGGACACCGAAATAGTGCACTATATAGTTGATAGGGGGAAGTTTCAGACACAGCGAGTGTTCCACGATGGGGTTGGTGCCCAACCCAGTCTGCTTACGCTGTGTATAGAGAGTGGCGGTACTGCTGTACAGAACTAATGATGTAAATTCTTTCAACACTGAAAACTGTAACTATACTGAAATAAGAATCCACACAGGATTTTAAAAGCCATGAGGCATCAGTAGGCATTAATCATGAATGATCTTGCTTTGGTTTATATTTCAGCATTATATATAATGTCCTTGTGGGCATTTTCACTGTAAGAATTACAATAAATGTTTCCAAAACTTTATTATTGACAAATTCATCCAGATCTGACAAGAGGCCTTAAAGGGATAGTTCACCCAAAAATTTAAATTCTTATTATTTACTCACCCTCATGCCATTCCAGATGTGTATGACTTTCTTTCATTTGCTGAACTAAAGTGAAGATTTTTAGAAGAATTGTTCAGCTCTGTAGGTCTATACAATGCAAGTGAATTGGGCGCAACATTTTAAAGCTAAACAACATCACATAGTCAGAATAAAAGTAATCCATAAGACTTCAGTGGTTAAATCAGTATCTTCAGAAGCAATGTGATATGTGTGGATGAGAAACAGATCACTTTCACATTCATCTTCATGTGCTTTTGGTGATTCGCATTGTATTCTGCATATCAACCGCTGCTGGGCAGGGAGAATTATGTCTACCAAAAAATGACAAATATTTATCTGTTTCTCACCCACACCCATCATATCACTTTTGAAGATATGGATTTAACTACTGTCTTATGGATTAATTTTATGCTGAATTTATGTGCTTTTTGGAGCATCAACATTTTGGCCTACAGAGCTAAAATATTCTTTAAAAATCTTAATTTTGTGTTCTGCAGAAGAAAGGAAGTCATACACATCTGGGATGGCATGAGGGTGAGTAAATGATGAGAGAATTAAAATTTTGGGGTGAACTATCCCTTTCAAGTTATAGCCATAATTTATTCATAATCATTTCCCTACCATCATGTTGTTCCAAACCCATGTGACTTTCTTTATTATGTGGAACACAAAAGATGTTTTACATAATGTTAGGGACTGTCTCAGTCACCATTCACTTTCAAAATATGGAGAAAAAAAACATTGAAAAGTAAATAGTGACTCACTTTCTGTCTAAAATCTCCTTATTGTGTTGCATGGAAGAAAGTCATATTGGTTTTGAACAACATGGTGAATTATGACAGAATTCCCATTAATAATAATTCTGTAATACATGTGTATTATAAATGTGTATTATGTAATAGAATATAGGGGACGTCTATTATGTGATTTGTGAAAGTAAAGAGTTACTCACTACTTGAGTACTCTTTTAATTGGATACTTTCTTATTTTTACTCAAGTAAGTATTTATGTTAGTACTTTTACTTCTACCAGAGTAATACTTTTTTTAAAGGAATTGTACTTTTACTTGTGTACAGTTTTTGGCTACTCTACCCACATTTGATAACAACAGTAGTATTACCAAAATTAATAATATTTTAATATTTAAAATAATACTACAATCAGTAATAGTGTAGGTAATAAAATTATTTTAATGCTAAGGTGTTATTTCTATATTATTACTACTATTTTTATAGTGACTCTTGCAATAACTAGTATATTTATTAGTTCAGTGAAAATTCTGTCAACATTCATTCGCTCACCCTCTTATCATTCCACAACTGTATGACTTTCTTTCTTCTGTGAAACACAAGAGATGAATTTCAGTCACCATTTACTTCAAATTCATATTTTTTCCCATACAATGAAGGTTCTTATTCTGCCAACCATCTCTTTTTGTACTCCTTACAAGAAACTCAAAATGAAACCAAAAGTAGTAGTAGTTATACTAGTTAAATACTATAAACACTTATTAGTAGAATAAACAGCTACTAATACGTGGGGGGATAATAATGCCTTCTCTGGTGGTAAAAGCAATAACATTAGTAGTAATAGTACTGGTTGTCATGGTAAAGTATAGACTGAAATTGTTGTTACACTGCATTTTACATCCATTAGTGGCAAGTCAAGGGCCGTTTGTCCTGCAGCCCCTGAAGACTTCATCAATTAGGCTTTGGATGTTGATGATGACAATTATGATGCATTAGCCAAATTTAATACAGGGATTTCAGCCCCTCCAGGAAGCTCCAACTAATCCATATGAATTTCCATCTGTTCATATTTCAGATCTCCCCGATTTCTTTGCTTTTCCTGCAGGTGAGAGAGGAGAAAATAGCTTGGATTAAGTTAGGGTAATGACACTCACACAATATCTTTTGAGTGCACAGAGTCTGCAATTTTCCAGGATGCTAAGCAGGGCAAGTACATTTTTCATTGCACTGGGAATGGGAATAAGATGGAGAGAGAGAAAAAAGATAGAGGAAGAGGGGGTGATGCATTTTATTTTTTTTCTTTAGATACTCATTTTACCATCTGATTTGTTGCAGTCAATCAGTTAGTGTCAAAGTAACCTGGTGTGCAAAGTGAATGAGATGCTTATGGCCATGCTGAACAAGAACTCTTTCCAACCCATTCTCCGCCAACAATTCTGCATGCACATGTGTGCATGTATGGCCTAGTTTTATGTGTACATCAGCTCATTAATCCTATCTCATGAAGAGCTGAATGGATAGCTGAAGATAGTATTCAATTACACAGTAATTCTCTCAGCACAACAGAAGAACTTGTTACAGGGAAAAATAACAGTACAAATTTTCATTAGCAAAAAAAAGGAAAAACATTATTCAACCTTTTTTTTTTCTTCACATCATCACATTTTAATGTCATCACATGATCCCTAGCATCGCCATGTAGCATATTAAATGTGCATAAAAGTTACAATAAAACCATATGTAGGAACACATTGCTGTTTGTTCTGTTTCTATTTCATTACTTTTTTTTAATAAGTGTGTTCACAGTAATTTCATGTGTCCTAGTTCAGTTTTAATGAAGCTATGTTTCAGCTCATAAAAACATGAAGTACTTTAGAAACTAAATATAATTATCATTTGCAATAATTCAATCAGACTCAGAGTTGTTAACCTGGCTCATTGCGAGTTGAACAAGTCCAAAAGACACAGTTCTCAAACACAAAAAATTTTAACAAACAAAAGAATCATTCACTCAGAATGATTCTGTCCAATTCGTTCATGGACATCGCTATATGCCTTTTGCTTGGTCTTAATCAGTGCACCAATAATGAATTGCATCCAAGAATTAAAGGCCCACCTCCAGTCCTTTTTTGGTCTGTTTTGTCTGTTCACCTTGTGAGAGATTATTACAGCTCACAAATTAATTGATCGCTCAGACAGGAAACCAAACCTGTGCGGTCCAAAAGAGCTGCAGAAATGCATTGTTGGGGTATTGTGGGGAAGTATTTATGCCAGTCTCGACCAGAGCATGGAAGTCTGTTTACAGTAGGATACGATCTCTGGATTTTTGTGGTAATGGTGTTGCATTTTTAGCGGTCACTGCCTATCAAAGAGCGCAACTGTACATAGCCTAAAAACATTCAGAAACCTGCTGTAAAACAAATTCCAGTGAAGTGGAACGGACTGTGGATGGGCGCTTTGATGTGGTGGATAAGTAGTCAGAGTCTGCCAGCACTTCTGCCTCAGTGAGCCAGCAAGCTATTTTCTCACTGTTCTTTTAACTGAGAAGCTGGCACTTTTCATGAATAGGGTGCAAAATAGAGCCGACATTTTTTTTTAATTTTTTATAAATGGTCAGTGATATATATATGACACCCATGACCAAGTAATATTTATTATTATTAGTAGTAGTATTATTTAAATGTTTTATTGTAAATGTTTTTGGGGGGGGAGAAAGATCAAACAGTAATAAGGTTGCACAAGAAATGCAGGAAACGACTAAATATTCTGTTTTTTGGACATTAAAAGTAGTTTACAATGAAAGCTACAATGAAATGAATATAATTTTAACAGATTGTCATAATTATGCAGCCTAATCTTATGAATATTACATGACTGTAGCAACTTTTTTGCTAAATTATAGTTTAGAAGTCATTAACATATTGCTGTAGTTCCGTGAGATGAAATATCCACCGTGTGACGCTAAAGGCATGTTTAATTTTCTCCCAGATCGATGAGGTTTTGAAGGTTAATAACTTATGGAGTTTTAAATCAACAAAACCTACCTCCCTACACGAAACCTTGAACCTAAACTAACCGACAGTGTCATAAAGCAAACGCGAGATGTAATTGGCTAAGCAACTATGTCATTTTGTGGCGCTTTGACACTTTCGGCTCATGACTTGTAATTCTGATGTTTTAAAAAAATGGGATTTGTGCCTCTATTGGTTTTTTATTTTTATTTTTATTTATAAAAACAAATAATGGGACACAAGTGTACCGTATTCAGTGTGCCAACTATTTCCAAAATCTCTCCTATAATTCACACAGAGGGAGAGAGATCAGCATGCTGTGAGGTGACTTGCTCTCCAGAATGTGTGTGTGTGGGTCTGGATTGGAGGAAGTTGAACTGAGACTCTACACAGATGGCATGCATTGACCACAGGGACCGGCTAAAAGAGCCAGATTAGGAATGGCTGCAGAGACCCTGCTGGGGTGCTGGTACAGCTTTCCATCTCTCTCTCTCTCTCTCTCTCTCTCTCTCTCTCTCTCTGTGTTTATCTGTCCTGTTTGTAGGTTGGTGTGAAGAGAGACTCTCCAATTTTCAAGTCTCTCTCTCTCTCTCTCTCTCTCTCTCTCTCAAGCCCATTTACTGCCATTGAACATCTCATTGGGGTCCAAGTGAGCAGCTTGCCAGCACCTTGTCCCAGCTCTCTATGACCCACTTTTGTGCTCATGCAGGCGGGCCAACAAAACCAAACCCTCAATAGAACAAATACATCTGACCATATCCACATTTTTCATGTGGCACTTACACCAAAATGCATCAATATGTGTGGGCTATCTCTCTTTTACATAAGTAATCTCATTGGCCTATAGAAAAGTTACTATTCACAGTCAAATCTGATGTGATTTACATGCAAGTATAAAATATTCACATACAGTTGTTTGAATGAACACACACTTAATGTTTTAACTAAATTCTAAATTTAAAGCCTAGTCTTTGGCACACTTTAAAAAAAGTTTGGATATTTCAAAATATTTAAAAAATTACAGATTATTGTGCAATGTTTTGCATTACAATATGTCAATTTTCTGGTGTGAAGGACAATGTAGAGATGCAAAAATCGCAGATTTGGTTGGAACAGGCCTGAAAGGAAAACACGCCAATCGGTTTGTAGAAATTAGTTAATTATTTGGTAAAGATCTTGCATTATTAAAATATATTTAACAATATAATTAAGCCCCAGGGGTTTACGGCTCTGTTCCCACTAGCACTTTTGGTGTGCACCCAAAGTCGAATGACAACATTTCACAGCAACAGTGAAAGAGCCACCATTAACTTCTGATATGCTTCACATCCGTTTCTTATGCGTGGGATTCGCAGATCCAATAATATCATGTAAACTGCTGTACCATCATCCAATGACAGGCTGTCTTGCATCAACTTCGAGTGGCAGTGCGAGAGGGGGTGTGTCTTATAACTGAATCGAAAGTTCATTGGTTGCTCTCACGCATGAGTCAACAGTCCAATGGTATTTTTTTTTTATCGATTCTCAATTGGAGAAATAAAAGGAAAATAAAAGGAAAAAAGAAAAGGAAAAGCAAAATGAAAAGGAAAAGAAAAAGAAAAGCCATTGGCAAATGGGTGAGGAAAAGCAATTGGCAAATGAATTAAGGAAAACTATTGCCAAAAACCTTTTTAAAATTTATTAAAAATGCTTTTAAAAAACTAATTAATGTACTCATTTATTGCTACATTTAATGACATTTTAAACAAATAAATATGATTTATTAATGCATAATATTATTGTTAAATATAATTAATTTTTTAAACATGAATTAAATGAATACGTTTAAATGTCTCTTTTTGTTTGTCTGTTTATAAATTGACTTATTCAAGTTTTTATTTTCAAATTAATATATTGATCATTTAATTGGCACTCCTGGGCTTCAGCAGGTATGAACTTACAAATGGTAAAAGAAAAGGAAAAGTCAAACAAAAAAGAAAATCAATTGTCAAATGGATGAAGAAAATAAATTGCCAAATACTTTTTAAAATGCAATTGAAATGGTTCGTGTAAAAATGACTTATTAATGTGCTGTTTATTGCTAAATATAAGTACATTTTAAAACATCAATTAAATAAACACATTTAAATGTGTCTATTTATTTTTTATTTATTTATATGTTGGTTTATTCAAATTTGTATTTTCAAATTAATAAATTATTCATTCATTCTTTTGTAAATGGCACTCCTGGGCTTCCATAAGAGTGAGGGCTTAAATACAGAGAGTGGGGCAAACAAGATAACAAAACAACCAATGACAAGAACAAATTGATAAAAAGATAACCAATGAACAGGACTAATAAGGGGATAACCAGACTAATAAACAAACCAATGAGAAGGCAAGACTAATGAACATGATAACAAGACAATGACTATAAACCAATGAGAACAAAACACATGAAACATGAGGGTCACATGACAAGGAAACAGGATCTGGAAGCGTGAATGAAACTTCAATATAAAAAATGGACAAAAATCACACATAAACTTGTGTTTTTGTCCATGGTCCTTGCTTGACATTTCACTGGGAAACAGCAACAAAACATGTAACGAAGCATGTCACTTCATTTTGCAAAAAGTTTGCCACAGTCACGTAATGGTCATGAAATCAGGCTGTTGTAGCTGTGTGCCCATTCCCCAGTACCTTTCATTAAAGCAGAGCAGGTATTACCGTTGTCTCTCTCTAGTTTTCCTGCATCTCAGTCTCCCTCTTTTTCCCAGCCCTGGCACAGTCCTCACAGCCTGATTTAAGGGGGAGCATTATGTTGCAGGAGATTAAATTATTTCATTCCTCTCCTCTGCTCCTCTCTTACCTCTCTTGATGGGGTCCCCTGCTGCCTCAAAAACATGTGGGGAGAGACATGTCCTGCGTATGAAAGAGCTTGCTTCTAACATGCATTTGACCCTTGGTTCCTGCAGGGGGGAGAGGCTGCTCTCAGCATCAAATGATTAGTGATCGGGGCCCCAGAGGCACGGAACTGAGCTCCGTGTACACTCAATTTTCTGCCATCAGTGAACAACAGTTCATGTTAGCCTGAGCTGCAACACACACATAGGACAAGGCAACCCCAGCTTTCCAGGGTGGGCAACTTCGATGCAAAAACTGGATTTAATTATCTGGGGAGATTCATTTTTTATTGACTTACTTTGAATACAACATAATGACACTGGTTACATTATGTTCCTTAATTGAATAGAAAGAAATTTAGTTTAAATTGAATAATAAAAAACTGAATACCGACCATTAGCATGCAAACATTGCTGCTGCATTTCTCAGCAATTCAATTGAGCTGGTCTATATTTTATGTGTATGTGCCACACACACAAAAAAAGTATTTTTTAATTAAAAAAAATTATTATCTCTAAATAAATTCTATAAATCCTTAAAAAAGGAAAAACATCCTTGAGAAGCATATAAAATAAAATATAAAGCCTTGTTTTCAGCGAAATCTAACAACATTTTGTGGTTAATTCATGCTGAATATTTATGAAAGGGGTAAGATCTGTTTTCAATGTTATTGATTGATTGATTGATTGATTGATTGATTGATTGATTGATTGATTGATTGATTGATTGATTGACTGATTTTGTTTATTTTTTATTAAAAAAATGTTACCCCTTTGGCAAATAGTTTCTTCTTGTTACCGTAAAATTAAAAAAGTTACTACATTCTGTAAAATTTCTTTACAACCAGACAAAATAGACACTCAGTAAGAAAATGTGTGTGTGTGTGTGTGTGTGTGTGTGTGTGTGTGTTTGTGATTTACAAGGACAATTTTGTAAGTTACAAATTAGTAATTACAAGGGTATTATGCTATAAATGTGATTTATGAGGACATTTCTAGTGTCCCCATAATTCAAATCGCTTAAAAATCATACTAAACAATGTTTTATTGAAAATGTAAAAATGCAGAAAGTTTTCTGTGATGATTAGGTTTAGGGGTTGTGTTAGGTTTAGAGGATAGAATCTATAGTTTATACAGTATAAAAGTCATTATGTCTATGGAAAGTCCTCATAATGATAGGTAGACCAACATGTGTGTGTGTGTGTGTGTGTGTGTGTGTGTGTGTGTGTGTGTGTGTGTGTGTGTGTGTGTGTGTGTGTGTGTGTGTGTGTGTGTGTGTGTAATGCGTGGCTTCTAAAATCAATAAAATTCCCCCTAGATCAGTGAAAATATATATATATATTTTTTTTTTACCATTGCCCCATGATCTAAGTGTTGTTCTTTTTGTTGTAAGATGCATGCAATATCCATAAAACTAGACAATATATCACCCCTCTGATAGTTAAAGGGACATTACTCCCAAAAAATATATTCTGTCACCCCCATTTCATTCCAAACCCATTTGACACGTGGAACACAGAAGAAATGTTGCAGAATGTCCACAGTGCTCCATCCATCCATCTTCAACCGCTTATCCGTTGGGTTGCGGGGGCAGCAGCTCCAGCAGGGGGCCCCAAACTTCCCTATCCTGAGCCACATTAACCAGCTCTGACTGGGGGACCCCGAGGCACTCCCAGGCCAGTGTGGAGATGTAATCTCTCCACCTAGTCCAGGGTCTTCCCCGAGGCCTCCTCCCAGCTGGACGTGCCTGAAACACCTCCCAAGGGCATCCTTACCAGATACCCAAACCACCTCAACTGGCTCCTTTCGACGCAAAGGAGCAGCGGCTCTACTCCGAGCTTTTCGCGGATGACTGAGCTCCTCACCCAATCTCTAAAGGAGAAGCCCGCCACCCTTCTGAGGAAGCCCATTTCGGCCGCTTGTACTCGCGACCTAGTTCTTTCGGTCATGACCCAGCCTTCATGGCCATAGGTGAGGGTAGGAACGAAAACTGACCTGTAGATCGAGAGCTTTGCCTTCCGGCTCAACTCTCGTTTTGTGACAACGGTGCGATAGAGCGAGTGCAATACCGCCCCAACCTCCCACTCCATTGTCCCCTCACTTGTGAACAAGACCCGAGGTACTTGAACTCCTTCACTTGGGGCAATACCTGCTTCCCAGATTTAGAGGTGCTAATCCTCATCCCAGCCGCTTCACACTCGACTGCCAAGCGATCCAGTGAGAGCTGAAGGTCCACAGTGCTCTCTTTCATAACTGGGACTGGGGTTGAAGAGCTCCAGAAATGACAGAAAAATACTTAGTTGTCCATATGACTTGTGTACTATATTCCAAGTCTTAATGATGACCTCTGGCATCATTAATGTTAAACCTGGTGCAATGCATCTGGCCGTGCCATATTTGAATTGAGCGCAAATAAGATATAAATAAGACTATGGAGGTTAAGGAAATGCACATTTTCAGGGAAGGACAACTTACATTTCGATCTGTTCCTCACACAAAGCTATCATATAGCCTTTTGACATGCATTTGAACATTAAACCCCCACTCCCTTTTACGGAAATAATAATCAGGACATTCTACGATATTTATACATTTGTGTTCATGCCGGCTTAGAGCGAAATGAGGGTAGAGTTAGTCAAGAAAGACATTTCATTTTTTGGGTGAAATATGCTTTTAACAATTCCTTGATTCAACAGTTCTATCTGAAATTCAGAGAATAATTCCTCGAGTCGGTCTATTACATAATACATGAAGAAAAAGAGCAGTGGGAGATTCAAATTTTATTTCTGGAAGCAGCATCTAGCACCACAGTTCCATGTCTTTCAATCTATCAACCTCTCGTCCCTCATTAAATTTTTCTTATTAATGTTTGAGTAGAGTGTAGGAGCTCTCCATTTTCTGTAGAGCTTGTTCTTTTCTCATAGATACTGTCCTGCTCAAATCACAAAAGAAATCCTTCTACTGCAGTTTGCTTTTTCAATATATCTACTGCTCTCTCTCTCTCTCTCTCTCTCTCTCTCTCTCTCTCTCTCTCTCTCTCTCTCTCTCTCACTTTCTCCCTCTCTCTCACACACACACACCTACACATGTCACTCATAGCTGGCTCCATCATTATTTAATGTACAGGCCATATTAAACATACATTTCCAGGCTTGTGACTCAAAGGAAGCATTTTGACCCAAGCAATAGCTGC
Organism: Xyrauchen texanus; assembly: GCF_025860055.1. NCBI lineage: Eukaryota > Metazoa > Chordata > Actinopteri > Cypriniformes > Catostomidae > Xyrauchen > Xyrauchen texanus. The sequence continues at coordinate 6,727,621 of NC_068324.1, forward strand.
TGAATTATGGAGACAACCAATGAAGGTGTTTGGCTTTGATCATTTCTTACTTGCACTCTCACTCTGTCTTTCTGTTGTTTTTCTCCAAGGTAAGACAGACAAAAGGTATGTAACCCAAAAAAATTACAATTATTACAATTATTACTATTATTATTATTTATCAAACCGCATAATGATGACTTATATAACTAATATAACTTAGATAATTTTCTGTAAAGCTGCTTTGAAACAATCTGTGTTGTGAAAATGTGCTATACAAATAAAAATCACTTGACTTGTAAACAATCAATGGTCTTTTTGTGATATACATTACTGACGTTCTTTGGCTAAGGGCACTTTTGGCCACATGATTTAAAGGGGTCATGACATGCCTTTTTATATCATTTTAATTAATGTTCCTGTTCATTTCATGTTCCTTGAGGTTCAGTTATAATATTAGAAAAGTTTTTTGCCCAGAAAACATTAATATATTTGTAAAACATAATCATATTACTCCCTATTTTGACCCTCGGTCTTGGGTTCAACAAATACTCTTTTTGCAGTGAGGAGGAAGTTTTGTGTTCTGAAATTACAGTATGTTTTTATAGTATAATATACACTTGGATGTCAAAAGGAATATCAAGGAAAAATATAATTCCTCATTTCATGTTGCTGTGTTAGACTCATCGGGATGCTCAAACAAACAGAGCAATGTTTTGATAGTGCTATGGAGACAGCATTTACAGTTTTTGCGGAAATAAGCCTACAAATGGCTTAGTTAATGTTGTCTCTGCACATTAATCTGGGATAAGAGAGTATTTTGACATAAACAATTATACACTTCAGCTTTAAAATACACTTTACTCTCCTTCACGATTCATAACTGAGGGACGTTACTCAACTGAGGGAGGTAGTTCGTTTAAAAATTAATTTTACACAATAAATATTGAAATGGTTTATGTTTGTTTCACTCTTTGCTTAATTTATCATAGGTTACTAACTGTAATAATTAATATTTTATGATGCATCATCATATTTTAAGTTTGAAACTCACAACAGTATACATTTAGAAAAAAAAAATATTAGTTAAATACATTACAGTAGTTAACATCAACTTAAAATTAACTATTCTTTTAAAACACGATGTTAATTGCAACACAAGTAATGTAATGTCATATAACTGTCATCATATTACAGTTACTGACGTTCTATTAAGTTTAAGCTTTTAACCACATAACTTGAGTTACACATATTTAAAAAATATATATTATTTATGTAAAACACAATTAAACATGAATTGTGTTAATTTGTATGTCTGTTTGCATGCCCCCTATGGTCGTTGTTATGCAGAGTATACACTACACGATTTTAAGCCCGATTTTCGCTCGATCGGAATGTATGAATTATCAAAGACGTGATTTGAGAGAAGCGCCGACATGTCGCCGATGGCAGTGAGATATCTAGAATGTTAAATATCTGGACCAATGCAATTGGTCTGCAATTCCAAATCGTGCAGTGTGAAATATGTTTTGACTGACTACAACTGCAGCATTGACCTACAGCCAATGAGAGAGCAAGAAACGGGGCACGGGAAGTTTCATTGGGAGGAGTCCTGATGTACCTGCAATAGAATATCAACTAGCATGGCTGCGGTATCAAGAAAGTCTCACTGGACCAAAGAAATGGAGGAAAAATTTGTAAAACTTTGGCAGGAGCATCAGTGCCTATTTCATGTTTCATCTAAACTGTACCACAACTGGGTGGAGAAAGAGAATTCACTTGGACAGTCAGGTAAGCAAATTGGTCGATTTTTCAGTAAGAGGTACTTTTTCATATTGTCACCAATAAAATATATGATTAAAACATACATATCATATTCTGAAATGCATAACATATGATCATGCATTTGTTTTCGTATCACTTCTCATGTGTACTCTGATGTGAAATGTAATTTGGAGTAATGTGTTCACCCCTGTTGCCATTTCATCATGTAATTTGAAAACGCTACAACTTTCATGACATTACAGACAGTTGTGTAATATGAACGATACCACGAACCGACGTCTTTGAATGTCGTGTAGTGTGTAGGAGGCATTGCGGAAAAATTAGAGTTTGACGTGTGCGACAATGAACGAGGAGGAAATTATTATTATTTTATTTTGAATTTCAACCAGAAATGTGTCTGTGAATTGTTTAAGAAAGTAACTTAGAAATAAAGTAATTAGTAATGTGATTACTTTCTATGATGTAATCAGTAATCTGATACTATTTTAGTTAAGTAATTAGTCATGGATTACTTTTATTTAGTATCTTACCAAAACATTATTCAACATACAGTATATTGTACATTTACATGTAACATTTTAAGTTGTATACATTAACTATTGTTCATTGTTAGTTTATGACAACTAATGCATTTATTAATGTTAAAACATACAACCTTATTGTAAAGTTTTACCATAAAATGTACACGTAAAAGGCTTTTGAAAGATACAAAAATAAATTATAAAGGTATGGTTAAAAAGGTTTCTGAGACAGCTTTAATGTGACCATATAACACGAAAGAAAAAAGTTTAAATCTGTTAGTTTGAATAAAAAAAAAATCAACCCATGGTAAATAAAAGTGTGTTTAATTTAAGAAACACACATTTACATCAGGCTGTTTTCTTACATTATCACACTCCATCCTCATCACCTCACACTGTTTTAAGTGTCAGAAAGCATAATGTGTCTTCACACACTATGGAAGTATATTTAATGGCCACAGACGGGAAGACGCGGTCTGAAAATGGGTGTCATTTGTCTCATATTAATAATGCAGAGAGTTGTATGATGGTTTGACTCTAGAAACCTCTCCTTGCCTTCCTGTTGCATGTCTCTCCCCATTTTCCACTTGGTTCCTCTGACGTTCTTAACAACCAACAGCCCAAGAGACGAGAACAAAATGACACATCACGCAAAGCAATAATGACCCCGTATTTTGGCTTTTTGGCCATTTAGGGAAATTGCTGCTACGCTGTTAATACCCAGCTGCAGTAACACACGTGCCCGATTGTTGCTGGGTCAGATGAAGTGTGTTTATGACCCGTAGAAAAGAAAAATAATGAATGTGTGCTCTTTTTTTCTCTCAGTTGTTTCTCCAAAAAATGTAAATGATTTTACAATGAATAAAATTTAAAATAATTTACTCACCCTCATGCCATCCCAGATGTGTATGATTTTCATCTGCAGAACACAAACAAACAAAGATTTTAAGATGAATATCTCAGCTCTGTAGGTCCATTCAATGCAAATGAATGGTGACCAGATCTTTGAAGCACCGAAATGCACATAAAGGCAGCATAAAAGTAATCCATAAGACTCCAGTGATATAAGTGTGGGTGAGAAACAGATGAATATTTAAGTTAATATAAATCTACACTTTCACATTCTTTCACATTTTTAAAGTGAAAGTGGAGATTTATGGGAAAAAAGACTTAAATATTGATTTGTTTCTCAACTACACTTATCACATCTCTTCTTAAGACATGGATAAAACCACTGGAGTCTTATGGATTACTTTTATGCTGATTTTATTTGCATTTTGGAGCTTAAAGATCTGGTCACCATTTAATTGCATTGTGATCTACAGAGTTGAGATATTCTTCTAAACTAATTTGTTTGTGTTCTGCAGATGCAAGAAAGTCATACACATCTGGGATGGCATTAGGGTGAGTAAATGTTGAGAAAAATTTTGGGTGAACTATCCCTTTAAACGGAGAACAAATGGAGAATTTTGTACGGGTCTCCTGCTTCTCAGATGTTTCTCCTGAGAAAAGTAATCAAAGGAACCCTTTGCTGCTGCAAGTCACTGTACGTGTAAACGCTCCAATATACATGATGACAAATAGGTGACAGGCAGTCCGGTTTCAACAGGTTCTCTATGTGCATTTATGTGTCTGCATGTGTATTCTGCTAATGGGTTGTCGTGGGAACACTCCATGACAGGTACAGTTGAAGGTGACCACAGCAGAGCCTCTTTCTCACAATGGACCTAATTAGAAACTTTCACTGACCCCTGGTGAGAACAGAGAGGAGACGGCACATGCCGCAGCCATCATTGAAACAAGAAACACCCATCCTGAGACTATGCTTTCCCTACCAAGAGTCATGTTTGTACTCGGAGATACAAATTAAGTCTAAGGTTGCAATGGTGTCTGGATACGTGTTTGTGTGTGTTGTCTCAAGGGTCCTAAGATCAAATGGCCTTTTCTTGTTTGGCCCCTGAGCTTGCGGTTTTAGTTGTCAGTGCCACAGTGTGTGGGCTGAGTTTTCTTATAATAACAAGTGGAAGTTACGACTCAAGGATATACTGGCAACCACAGGGGACCGGCATGGTGAGAGGTGTGAATGCATCTAGTTGTTGCCACAAGGATTGTAAAACTTGAAATCACCTACATTGTGGGAACCACCCAACAATACCCCATGAGGAAAACATAATAAATAATGACTTAAAGAACATCAAAAAGTGTAAAAAAAGGAAAGAAAAAACTTTGAGGTTTAGGTGCAGGGTTTGGGGATGGAAAATATTAGTAAGTGATTTTATCACACTAAAATCATGTTACACATATAATATTTGCATTTTTTGGCCATTCTTTTGAAAAATGTGTATTTGAATGTTTATGGATTGGCCCCATTCATTTACATTGTATGTGCCTTTCTGTAATTGTGTTTTGTTAAAAAGCAAGGGATGAGTTACATTTCTTTTGTGGTAATCAACATTATGCCACAAAAGCTGTCGATTGAGCTTAACATAATCTGAACCCAGAATATTCCTATAAGACTACGTGATTAATGAATGTTACATGGTAATGTCGATATGCCCCAGTAGAGTTCAACCAATGTCATGCCAAGCATTGCAGGAATTGCTGAACTAATCTCAGAAACACACACAAAGAGATACACAGGTACAAGTTAAGATACACACACTGATTTTCTCACACACACAAACTAAAAACTGAGTCTCTTTGATTAGATACATTATGCACAGCCTGTATCAATCATATTGATTTCAGTGACACTGATGCTTTTGTGTTCGAGCGGTCATCATTTATTTAGCCAGCCATCCATTTTTGTGACAAGGGTGAAAAGGGACTTGGGGTGTGTTTTAAAAGAAAGCAAAGCAGTGAATGTAATTGAAATGAATCTGAAGTGCAGGTATATAGCAGAGCACCGCACTTTACGTTCATCGTGGCCATAACTAGATCTTGATTTGTAATAAAGGCAGGGGCTCAGCAGCAGAGATGGGCTTAGATTTACAGTGATGTGCAAGAGGAATGCAGTTAGACGAGGCCTGCAATGTCATTTTGAAGGTCGTAAACAATGTTGCAGCTCTTCGTGCTAATTTTATTGATGGCTTGCTTGTGCAGGAGAGAGAGAGAGAGAGAGAGAGAGAGAGAGAGAGAGAGAGACAATATATACAGTTTTGTAGAGGCTCTATAAACTGAGATACCAGTTTGTCAGTAATTGATTAATGTGTGTGTTTCTGTGGTTGTTAGCTGCCAGTGTTGGACACACTGAGTGTCAGTACATGAGTATGTGTACAGTGTATATATATATAGACAGTATATACGGGTGTATAAACCATTATAACAGGTGGTGGGAGGTTTTAAGAGGTTCACTTTATTTTCTTGACTGCAGTGTGAACAGAAAAATTGCAAACAGCCAAGTGATAAAAAGTAAGTAATAAAGCACACAAAAAATTCAGTCACTATTTATTCACCGTTCTATGTCAATTTGCTGTTCTAATTCTGCATAACTTTATTTCTTCCATGGAACACAAAAAGTTTAATTTTGAAGAATTGTATTGTTTGTTTGTTTGTATCCATGCAATTATTGCAAATGGGAACTGAGGATTTAAATCACACAATAAAAGTGTTCCATTCGACTTGTGTGCTATTTTGGAGGGACAGACAGAAATATAAGGCATTATTTACTGTGATTGTTCTCTGTTGTGATTGTATAATTGAGTCTTTGACTTAATTATCATTAAATTCTTAGCTGTTGAAACAAAGTTTTTGGCCTACTTGCCTATTTACAGTTACAAAGTTACAGGCCTATTTTACTTTTATTACAAAAATTTGTAGTTTTTAAGCTTGAAAGTGTGTCATATGAGTGTATCGCATTTAAAGGAATAGTTCACCAAAAATTATGTCATCATTTAATCACCTTCATGTCATTACAAACCAACATTCTAATACATTTTATATATATATATATATATATATATATATATATATATATATATATATATATAAACTGAACATTACATTTTTATTCAATACAATGCCATTTTTAGTAGTCTAACAAGGATATTCATTAAATGAATACGGGTGTATGTGATTACACGATTGCATTCCTGCACATCTCGTATTACCTGTGAAGTGTATTCATACCTGATCAGAGGCTTCTTTCATAAAAACCTTAATCTCGCAAAGCTCCACCAATCACATATCTTTCATTTGATTACCAGAAGCCACTGAGAGAGATGATGCAGCAGATAGCACGATTGCCACAGTGAGAACATCATCTCCAGGATGATAGAACAATCTCCACAGCAACCCACTCAGGTATCTGGGAGTCTTGTAGATGTTTGTAAAAACAGGCTGTAGGTACCATGAAATTATCTGTGTGTCACATCCCTTTATGTCACCATCCCATCATGCTCACAGGCTCTTAGTTTGACACTTTCATGGACTATAATGATGTAGTTTTTCCCCCACACTACATTTCTTAGCAGGCACCATCATCATTACATTCACCTGTTTCCCATCAGTGTTCCCAGCTGTTCCTTGTGTTGTTATTCCCATGTTTGTAAATATTTCCTTGTGTTTCCTCGCTCATTGTCTAGTCTCGTCCATAGTGGTATTGAGCAAAGTTGTTCTTTTGTTTATCAAGCCTTGTTCTATTTATTTTTGTATATTATCTTCATCATTAAAAACTGCAATTGAGTTCACTAACATCTCTCTCCTTGTTCATGCTGACAGAATACTTGACCCTCAACAGGAACTTTGGCCCAATTTATGGACCTGGCATTGTTATGTAGTGGATTAGCCTTAGAAAAGCTGGAGGACTACACTCATGTAGTAGAGTATCCCATTACACCTGCCACGGTCAATGAGCCAACGCCCACCCCTGCCGCGGTCAACAAGCCAACAGCCGTGCCTGCTGCGGTCAACAAGCCAATGCCCACGTCTGCCGTGGTCAACAAGTCAACACCCATGCCTGCCACAGTCAATGAGCCAATGCCCACACCTGCCGCGGTCAACGAGTCAACTCCCACACCTGCCGCAGTCAACAAGCCAGTTTCTGAAGCTGTGTCCACCCCAGAACCAGCTTTCACGCCTGCTCCAGCCCTAGAGGAATTTTTTTTTTTGGGGGGGGGGTTCCAGTGGTCTCTGGTTCCAGTGGTCTCCGAGCTCTTTTTCCCAGCCTCTGTAGTCCTGGAGATCTCCTTCATTGAGCCTCCCATGGCTCTGCTCATGGACATCTGGAAGAGGAGAAGGAGGAGAAGAAGGGCCAGCTCTCACGGCCACGGAGGTCATCCCCCTGTCACTGCTAGTGCCCATGGCCATGGAGGCCATTCCCTCTTCACTGCTCTTGAGGCCGTTCCCTCGTCACTGCCCCTGTCCACAACCACGGAGGTTGTTTCCCTATTACTGCCAGTATCCAAGGTCATGGAGGCCATTCCCCCCTTCACTGCCTGTGTTTAAAACCACAGAGGTCATTTCCCTGTCACTGCCAATGCTCACGGCAATGGAGGCCTTTTTTCAATTGCTGCCAGTGCTCCTGACCATGACGACTCTGCCCTCTTAGTCTTCCATGACAAACCCACCCTCTGAGCTTTCATGACGACTGTGCGGATGATCAGGAGGCCATGGAGGAGCCTGCAGATGATCAGGAAGCCAGGGAGGAGCCTCCAGGAAGGGAGAGGGGTCTGGCAGTTTGGGAGGTGGCTGCAGGAAGAGTATGTGGTCCAGTGGTTTGGGAGGTGGCGCCAGGAAGGCAACTGGCTGAGGATAAGAATGGAGCTGGTAGGGGTTAGGGGGCAGGGCCACATAGGGCAGAGCCACAGTTGGTTCAGGCAGTTGAGACTCAGAAGGTGTAGCCAGAAGTGGAGCAGGCGGAGCACAGGAGAATCAGGGACTCGAGACTCAGAAGGCATAGCAGGAGGGGGAGCGAGCGGAGCCACAGGAGGAGCAGGGACTTGACTCAAGAGAAGGAGCCAGAGGAGGCGGAGCAGGCTCAGGATATTGAGTCTCTGGATGCGGAGCCACAGGGGTTAGAACAGTAGGCGGCTCAGGAGACCTTGGAGGAGGAGTATCAGAAGAGGCGGACAGAGTCTTGGGAGAAGAAGAGGAGGAGCCTCTGGAGGAGCGGACGCAGTCGTGGAAGACCTGTATCAACTTGGTCAAAGGAGGGACAACACTCTCTCTTAAACTATATAGAAAAGTAATTAACCACTACCAAAACCCTTCATCGGCCAAAATCAAAAAAGAAGAAGAAGAAAACTTTTTTTTTGTCAAAAATTGTACATTTGCACATATACAGTGAAATAATTTTTTATTTCACATATTCCAGCTAATCTGGGTTCAGAGCTTCAGAGTTAGTTAGCATCCACAAAAGTGAGTACTGGCAACAAACAGCAATTCAATTGAAAATAATTGCTGAGAGGGTTATAGCTAACTGCTGTTGGTGCTAATAAAGTTAGCATTAATGCTTCTGGAGCAACCACCAGTAGAATATAAAAGATTTGACTTAGATTAGATCCTGTCGAGTAAAAATTGCCTCCTGCAGTTTGAATACAGACTCAAATAAGGAACACTTGCAAGTTTATATCCAGTTGTATTTTAAAAATACTAGCTAGGAGTTTTATCCTGATGTACTTGCTAAAAACACAGCCATTCATACCATTCTGGAACATTCTGATCATTTGAACCTAATAAAAGTCATTCGGTACTTTCTATTGGCCCCAAAGGGACTCTGCTATGCCCTTTAGTGGCTGGCTTTTGTGCTAATAACACAGCTTTCCTGAATTTAATTTCTCTCCATCTCTCTAACGAGGTAACCTTTCCAGATACCCACTAATAATATTACATTTTCCTCCTATTGGGCCTGCAGCAGAGAGACCACAGGGAGAGAATGTCTGAGTTGAGAATGGCATACTACCCATACTACTCTTACTACTTCAGAAAATAGCAGAAATAGTATGAGTAGTATGGTAGTATGCCATTCCAAACTCAGCCAATGTGTTTCTTCAAACTCCTGGACTCCTTAATATGAGGTAGCATCAAGACAACAAGTTAGGCCACATCCACGCTGTTTTAATTTGAAATACATTATTTGCACTACATTTACATTCTTATCCACACTACAACAGTTTTTTCCTCAAAAACGCTCTCCATTGCTGCATATTTTGGAAAATGATTACATGATTATTATGATTACAATGATTACAACTCTTAATTGTCACCAAAGGTTTGCTGCAGGTTCACCACATCTCGTGAAAATCTGCAATCTTCTGGCTAGTGATGGGTCGTTCGCGGACGAGTCGGCTCTAAGAGTCGGCTCTTGTAGGTGAACATTGGGAGCCAGCTCGCATATCAGAAGATCTGAATTTATTTATAAAAATATTTAAAAAAATAAGATATGAATAATCAAAAGATTTAAATGAATATAATTAACTAATTCAAAGAATGAAAAAACAAATAATATAATATAGGGCTAAAACTGTTTGATTTGAAAAAATACAAACATATTTTTTTTAAAGAGCCATTTGGGAGCCAAAAGAGCCGGCTCGTTTTGGTAAGCTGAGCCGAATGAGCCAGCTCACTGAAAAGAGCCGGAATGCCCATCACTACTTCTGGCAAACATATGAAACAAATCACAAGCTCATTTGCATGTGAAAATAATAAGTGGGAAATTTGCAGCAAGTTTGTCAGGGCTCTAGATTCTCTGTAAGGGTTCAAACGGAAAGGCAGAAATTAAAATATATATTTTATTGTTTAACGTCATGACTTTGTTTTGTTTTATGTTTTTCAAAATCTTAAAACTTTGTTTATTTCCAGGTTTAAATGTGTAATATATATATATATATATATATATATATATATACACACTATATATGGACAAAGTATTGGGACACCTACACATTATGATAAGCTTCAATGACATCCCATTCTAAATCCATAGGCATTAATATCGAGTTGGTCCCCCCTTTGCAGCTGTAACATCTTGCATTTTTGAGGTCAGTGAGGTCACAGGCAACCCCTTGTTTAGTGTTTAGTTTCTGCTTGCCTGCTTTGCCATTCCACGCTTTTTGTGTAAGGGCAGATTGAAATAGCTAGTGGTGAGAAGTTATTTAAGGGACTTAAATTTTTTTACTCATCTCTATTTTCTTGCTCTGCATCGGAGAAGATGGGTTACATATTGAAAGAATGAACACATTGAATGCCACCTAAATAATCTATGGCTTAAGAGTGAGAACCTGGAAACGAAGGCTAGCCACAGGAAAGGCTGATAGTGCGGCTCTGCCATAAGCTGAGTCTCTGCGTTATCATGTAACACAAAAGCACAGCTTTTATCCAAGCTGCTGAATAGGCTCATATCTACCTTTCTAGGATAAAGATTAGTAAGCGAGCTCAAGGCTTGGAAAATGCATTTCTTATGTGCACTATGTCATACGTCCAAATGGGTTTGTTTGTATGTGTGTGTATTTGTGTGTGTGCGGTAACACTTGAGAAAACAAAAATAAACACCAATAATAATGTGCTCTGAAGCTCTTCCTAGTGATGTGGTGTGATTACACACTGGCAGGTTTCGTTCCAGGGATTGCTGGTCTATTCCAGGTTTTACTGAGCTAGAATATTCTCTAAAGGTCATTACTTTGCTGTGACACCACCTTCTCCCTATAAAAGGGTCATTTCCTTACATAAAAGGATTTAAGAAGTGAGCTCCTACAAACTTCATCATTCAATGTTCTTTCTCTGGAAATCTTTGCAGAATACAGCATGTACAAGCAGCCCTGGTGATGTGCAGTCATGCGGGTTCGGAGACAAAGACATAGTGCCGTTCCTCGCTGCCTTCCGTTCTGGTTTTCCCCACAGCATGTAGACATTAATCACTGGGAGGCTGAGGCATTGACAGACAGCTGGATATCCCAGCATGCCCGCTGGGAGAAAGCTTCATTTGTCTCGTACTTCTCCAACATATTCCGACAGATACATCTTGAAACACTTGTTTAAAGTGCCTGTTTTTTTTTTTTTTTTTATTGTTATTATTATAATTTTTTCAAGAAATCTGGATTTTAATAAGGTATAATGGTTAGTTTAAATAAATAATAAATATATATTGTTTGTCATTTTAGGCCATTGTAATTGTATTAAACAAAATGGTTTGAGAAATTTCCATAACTAATATTTGTTGTAAACCAAGCGTGGCAGCGGGGGCGTGGTCAAGCACCCGTCCAGAGAGAGAAAGCGGTATGGGCGCTTGCACCTGAGCTAAATTATGTCTAACACCTGTCTCTAATTTCAGTGAGCATGGGGAGAGCGGAATATAAATGGCCAGATAACCATCAGATGAGAGAGAGTCCTGTTGGGGATGTTATTTTTAATTAGTCACATCAGCACATACAGCTTCACAAGTAACTAAGTAAAAATAACATCCCTACCAGAACTCTCTCAGTCTCTGATTCTCTCTCGTCGAAAATATAATTAAAATAATTCAGTGTTCAAAAAAACGTACATACCCACCACCTACCCAAATCCAAACATTTTACACTCCAACTTTTTCTGCAAAAGATCATTTTTTGTGTATAATATGAGCCAGTTAGGTGATGTGAAATGAATCCACGTCAGCCAGAGTTTACATAAAACAGCTCTTCGTGATCACTTATATTACTACTACTAAAGCTAGGAAACAGCTTTAAACGAACAACTTCTGCATTAAGGATCATCACAGCTGAGAGACACGACAGACTGATTAATTACACAATGGGTACTGTTTAAAATGCCGGAGAAGATTGCGGTTTCTATAGTGAAAGAGTTTGTGCACCTGTTACCGTGAAATAAGGAGAAATACCCCTACTTGGATGCTAGTTTTCAATGGAAAAGTATGATCTTCAGAAAGCTGACAGCATCTCTGCTTGGGAGTGGCAGCAGGTGATCACACACGCTCCATCTCTCTCTCTCTCACTCACTCACAAACACACACACACATCCATCCTTGTTTATCCAATAACTTACAGCACAAGCCATGATACTATTTCTGAAGTGACATTTTTGAATTACTAATGGAGGCTTGGATGTATCATTTGTTTTGAACCAGCAACATCAGATTCTGATCCGTCTTGTAAGAAAGTAGTTCCATGCACAAATATATATATATGTATGTATGTGTGTGTGTGTGTGTGTGTGTGTTAAGGATTATAGGTCATAGCAGTTGCATAACATTATTTCTGGTTAGTCTCATATGTGGGTATGATTTGGTGAACTAAATTGACTGCTTTGAATTATTAGATATGCTAGTTATATGGTGCATTTAGAATTTTGACTCCTTGCAAATCTGTATTGCAAAAGGCTTTGGACTGATCTGGGCCCAGTTTCCCAATAACGATTGGTCTTAGTGGTTAAGAGTGTTTTCTACAATCAACTTTACTAATGTTTGTTATTTTATACATGCGTTTCCCAAAACTGCACTTAACATAAACGCGCAAGGATGCTCTTTAATTGCTACTTAAGATAGTAGCTGTCCGTGTGTGGAGCTGAAATGTGACAGTATAGTTCTGCTCCGTTTGTCAGTGTAACTTCATTATATTTGTGCGTAACTTTATAAATATTTGGAATTTACCTAGCTGGAAATTTTAATGCACATTTAACCTAATTAATTACACAATTGTTTTGCAATAATTTTGTGTAGAACAATCTATTTATTTTGCACAATCTCTGCTTCGTTCATCAGGTGTGCATTTTGCTTATCATTCTCAAAATGTGGCCCCCTCTGAAATTCCAAATGCCCCCCACGTATTTCATCCTGGCACCGACTCTGCATTGGTTTGATTTGTAAATCTTTTTGTGATACTGTATGCTATGCAGTAAGTGCAATAAGACATGCATTTGTTCCACAGGTGTACAACATCTCACCGTTCCCTGCTGAAATTAAGACCCATTATTACAGGTAAACAGGTGGGGAAGCTCTAGAGCGAAACCTCTGGAGAGCTTATAGGCATTAACATGGTCAATTTTCAATCAAGTGCCACTTAAAAGGATTTTAAATGCTGCATTTTATGATGTTGTCTCCCAGGACTGAATGGTTGGGGTGGGGGGTTTAAAAAACAATAACATCAAATGAGTTTGGAACAATATGAGTGTGAACCAAAATGACAGTAAAATGAAATAATTCTGTATTTTCCTGGTAGAGATCACACTGTCAATCATCCACTGTTACAACGTTATTGCAGCATCACAACTAAGAAGGGTCCATCTCTGCGGGTTGGTCCTCTGAAGGCATGTTGTATATTTATGTTGGAGAGAGAGGCTGCCATTTAATGAAGCCGTACAGACCCGACCCGACAGACAGTGCTTTTCACCGCAGGCTCACTCTAATCTCAGTTAAAACTACAGATAATTAAGCATTTAAAGCATCTGAACCTCTTTAAGCCTGTAGCCACACAGAAAGATGTGATATGGAGAGACAATGCGAGAAGCGATCTGGTAAAAGGGGAGGGACATTGGGGTTTGGTGGGGTGAGGGAGTAAACAGAGAGTGTGAGAGAGGCTCTCATTGTTATGTCAAAACTGTTAATCAGCCTCAAGGTCTGCAGCTTCAAGCTGGGAATACGGTGGTAATGCTTGTGTGTAATGTTATGTTTGTATGTAGACCATTTTAGCCATACTTGTGAGGGCCACAAGTTTTTTAAGAGTTCTTAAAAATATATTTAAAAATGTCAACAACAACAAACAAAAAACACTTCTGGGGATATTTGAAGTGGTCTTTACTATTAAAGTGTCATGAATCATGTTTTGCTTTAAATCTAATTAGAATCTGATCTCATGAAAATTACTTGACCGTTGCAAAATTTTTGCAAATGACATTACCTAGCTCCTTAAACATATCACAGCATTTCCAAAAGAAAATGTCTAATTTTCTCCCAAAGAGATGAGGTTTTTAAGGTCGAAGCTGAGTTCTAAATCAACACTTTACCTCCCTACCCTAAACCTTAAGCCTACCCGATAGTGTCATAAAACACCAAAAGTGAGATGCGAAATGCAATGGCCAAAGTAACCACATCTTTTTGTGGTGCTCATACTTAGGTTTAGGGATTCAAACAAACCCCTAATCATTGTATTCATCGATACTTGTTGAGGAGTGGATGTTACCTTTCATCTGCCTTACGATTTCCGAAAAAACATAAGAAAATCCCATAGACTGTCATTGAGGAAGGGTTCTGAACCAGGTCTAAGGACCAGAGGATCAAAGAGTCTTTGGTGTGGTCTGGTTTGGCCCACATGTGACCACTTGGTAACCACTCATGGGCAAGAACTCCTCACATTTTCTTTAAGAAAATTTAAAAATCTAGTTTTATCCATTCACATTCAACATTCTCCTACATCATCTAAGCTGAATCAATATGTCAATAATAGGTCTGTATGACACTTCCAAATGCTCCTGGTATGCTCAAATTTTCTCTTGCTAAGACATTCACATCTCTTTCTCTCTCTCCCAAACTTGGATGATGAATGTATGATGGATAGGGACAAAGAGAGTAAGTATGAAGGCTAGAGAGCAGGAACAAAGAAAGCATAGCTGATAACAATAGAATGAAACAGGGTAAGAACATGTGTACATCACCATGTGGCTTGTGTCTCACCCCTGTACTGAAATTACCTCTTCCCTACAGCCCCGACCGCCAGCAGAACCTGGATAATAAATGTCTTTCTGTTATCCGGCTAGTCCAGCTCTGTGTGTTGTCTCCTTTAGCCCTGCGGAGCAGGTAAATCTCTGTGGGATCTGCCCTCACCAGCGTAATCAACCCAAACAAAGCCGGGTGATCAAAGTATACTGCAGCATAAACAAAGCTCAAGAGCCCTGTATGCCTCCCTCAAGCTCCGAGTTTTTGATGATGAAAAGCCACTCAGTCTTCTTACATCTGAATATGAACTATTTTGAAACATCATGGTAATTTATTTGGTGTATTTGAAAGAGAAGAGGGTTTGGGATTTATTTAAACTTTGCAGCTACAACCAAAGAAGCTTTATCATACTCTCTTAATAATAAAGATTCAGCCTGATGCAATAGGACAACCTTCATGCGTATCTCAGATGAAATGGGAGAACCTTTTTAGGTTCTTATGATGCTTTAGGAGAACACTTTTATGTTCATATGATTGTATAAGAATATAATTTAAGTTCTAAATTCCAATGACACCATAGGGGAATTCTTGTCAATATCATGCAGAAGAGAACATTTTCAGTGTATTGTTAGGGAATTTGAGAACACTTTTGAGTTTCTATGATGACATAGAGAACCTTTTAAATTTCTATGATGCTATAACCTTGTCAGACCACATGCATGTACAATATATTTTGGCTTCACTATAGGCTATGCTTAATCAAAAAAAAATGTATAAACCAACTGATCTCAGTTCAGGAGAATCTAGGCTGTCATTAAAGGGTTAAACCTTCAGCACACCGAGTGATGAGTAATGTGACAAAACAACATGGTGCAAATCTCAGCCAAGTTTGTCTTTCGTAGAAACGGCAACAAAATTATATCTGGTAAGAAATCAGCTTAGCTTTCACATTAAAACCTGTCTAAAGAGAGTCAAAAGAGTAGAGTCTCTAGTTACATCCGCTATGCCATTTCAAAAACTGCATTGATTTATTGCGAAACAGCATACTGTTAAACACAATGTCCACATACTTGGACTATATGACTAATTTTCAATAAAAATCCTACATTCACTGTGCATTATCACAATGAGAATCATTAGGAATCAATGGATGTATCCAAAAGCTGGAAAATGTTGCTTTCAGAGACTGTGTAAAGAGTTAGGATGAAAATAAGGTGCATTTGAAACTGTTATGAGACCAGTGAAGACAGACATCTCACTGGAGGTTAAGTAATTTACTAATTAGGGAGCAAGGTAGCATCCTATAGCTCTCTTATGCAGCCTAGTGCATTCACTTCTAACATCTGGTCAAAAGTTCAGTTTCAGTCTGCATGGGTTTCAGGCTGCAGTTTGGCAGACATGGAACAATGAAAATCAGTACATATATTCAGAATTTTATAATGCTACATTTTATTTTAACATTGTTGGCAGTGATTTGAAAATGCTGGCCATCACTTTTAATCAGAATAATTTATTATTGTCTCAAAAAACATGAATATCCAACACTCCTAGACACATAATAAATTATTTGTTGAAAATAATTTGGGGAGCAGTTTCGCCGGGTGAACCCCTACGGACCTCCCATTCCCCACTATGCTCGTTTGCCCCAGTGAAGTTCTGGGATGAGACAGGCAGCTCGCCCCAGGGCGAGTTTAATGTCTCATTCGGGGCTCGGGAGCAGGATGAGCTCTCGATCGCTCTCACTACCCTTGATGGTGGGGTGGCCTGCCGTGGTACACAGAGATTCCTCAGGTGGACAAGGCGGTTGAGGTGCACTTGTGCTCGCAAAACACCACCACCTAGCGATTTTGCCTGAGACTCCAGTCCATGGCCTATAAGTCTACGTTGTCCCTGATGGCCATAGCTTACAGTGCCGCTGGATGGGCCGCCTCCGCCCTGCATGCCATGGCCCTCCTGCAAGTTCACCAGGCCAAGGCATTGAAAGAGCTGCACAAGGGTAGTCCTTACCCAGGAGTGATGCAGGAGCTGTTATGGCGTGGGCTCTCGGGCAGGCGATGTACACCATGGTGGTCCAGGAGCGCCACCTGTGGCTTAACCAGGTTGAGACGAGGGATGCCGACAAGGTTCACTTCCTTGATGCCCCTATCTCCCAGGCTGGCCTGTTCGCGACACCGTCGATGACTTTGCCAGCAGTTCTCGACGGTCAAGAAGCAGACGGAGGCTATCCAGTACATCCTGTCCCAGCGTGGTTCAAGATCCTGCACCCCATCTGCTCATCGGCGAGGGCGTCCACCTGTGGCAGCAACACCGGCCCCGCTGCAGTCCAAGCCAACCACTCCACACCGGCGCATGCATACACTTGCATAATGTATGTGTCTGGTCTTAAAAACATTTGTTTTTGTATAATATTGTAAACTCACCCATGTTACACATGTTAACAGATCTAACACAGTAGTCTAGAATCATTTACACATTTATAAGATCCACCCTTAAACCCAGTGAGCTGTTAGCTGTTGGTCATCAGCATAGTGTCTTTCAGTCATCTTGTACAAAAGGAGTGTGACATGTTCATTAAACAGCAAGAATACCATTACTAACCCCAGTAGCCACATGTCACATCACTCACACGTAATTAGTCAAGCAAACAGCCACAGGAATGCTAATTGTCCCCCTGTCATTGTCACTCCATACCTCTTTTCTTTCCACTCATCTCTCAACTTTCTTCCTATTTTGTTCACATGCCAAGGTCATGGGTTCAATTCACAGGGAACATACAAATTGAAAAACTATTTACCTTGTGTGCATTGTAAGCCTCTTCAAATAAAAGCATTGGCCAATTTAATGAATGTTAATGATTGCACTTATTCAGAAATAAATTGCAAAGTGATCATTGATACGAATGGGGTGTTGTGACATAGTTGCCAAACTTCAGCAGAGATATTCACGAGTCTTTTATCTGAAGTCAGAGTAAAGTCTGAAGTCTTAAAAATGGAGTCCGAGTCAAGTTTGGTCTCAAGTTGTTTTATAAATACTCTAGTTACTAATTATAAATGCATGATCTTTGAAAAATCTGGAATACTTATAGGATTCTACCTGAACTAGTAAAATGTTATTTTATTTATTTCATTTTATTTTATGATTTCACAGACATAATTAACTTAACAGAATTAACTTAACAGAATTAATCCTGTACTGTATTTTTTTATATAATAAATGTGCTGCCGTTTTTCTCATGGTCAGTTCAACAAGGCTCAGAATGCGGACACAAGCAATGCAGTATGACATATGCAATGTAATGTAATGCAATATCATTAGGTATCGTTTTGACAAAAAACTGTACATGTGCTGAAAACTGGGGCTGGTAGCATCACTGTGACTACCGCGCCTCCAGTTTTTAGATATTTTTACAAGAAAACAATACAAAAATTATTATCAAGAAATATAATATCAAATGTTCTACTAGAAAAAAATGAAATTATGATCCAATGTGAATTTTCTTGATAAAAAATATGATTGTGCCTGGTAACGTGCATTTAAAAAGGCTAGAAAAAGCATTTTAGCTTAGCGTAAAGCTGACAATTTACACAAGGTTTATTTCTATTTCTTCTGCTCCAAACTTACTTCAAACTTACTTCTCTGTCTGCTCATATGAATGTAACACATCATAAGAAAGTGTTTCACTGCTGTTCAAATGCACTTTGGATCACATCATTTATATGTATAAATGTTTTCCATCTGAAAAGGACAAAAGGACAGTAATCTCTTCAGTAATCAAAATTCTTTTTAAATGTAACTGTATTCTAAATACCAATTATTTAAATTGTAAATTTAGTGGAATACAGTTACTTATATTTTGTATTTTAAATACGAATTCCCATTACATGTATTCCGTTACTCCCCAACCCTGGTTGTAGGCTACAACATGTTGCTGATGTATATAAGATTGGTTGACAGAAATCTAAAACCAATGCAAAACGTTTATATGCAGTATATATATATATATATATTATATATATATCCAAGTCTCTAACTCGAGTCCCCATCTCTGAACCTCAGTATTGATAACTGGATGGTTATTGGTTTGAATCCCATAAGGAATGAGACAATAATGCATCAGTGATGAAACCTGGCAAGAAAAGTGCTGAAGACAGAGAGCTACAATGGCAGGGACCATTTTCAGCAAAAACGACTTACATTTTGGTCTGTTCCTTACAAAAAACTATTGTATGGCTTTGGAAGACTTAAAATATAGAGCATGAGATTTTTTACTTATATGGTACTTTTGTGGTGCCTGTTTGACCATTTTGGAGCTTGAAAGTCATGAGTCACTGCTGCTTTCATTTTACGTAAGAGAACAGTGTCAGCGTTCTACTAGCTAACTCCTTTTCTGTTTCACAGAAGAATGAAAGTCATAAGGCTTTGGAACTGCAACTAGGGTGAGTAAATAACAGAATTTTATATTTTTGGGGTGAACTAAACTTTTAAACCTAAGATGCTTAAAGTGCTTGCTAAATGACTACTTACAGTACTAAAACTCTTACATGTGAAATACAAGCAAATGAAATGATAACAAATACAAACATAGATAGCACCTAAAAGAGAGCCCATTTACGATCAGATTGTAATAGAATAATGTTAATAGACTTCTAATCGAATCTACAACAAAAGATGTGGAGAGAAGGCTGCATCTGGCACCCACACCTGCCACTGGAATAGACTTGTTGTTCAATTTAGCCATGTCACCTCACAGCAATGAGTCACCATGTTGTATTCTAATGCCGGGCCCTAAAATAGACAACCGGAGAATTGAGCACAAATAGTGACCCTCGCTGTGACTAAACTCTGTATTCTGAGAAAGGGAAGGAGGCACCTGCAGAACAATGGCACTTTTAAGTGAGTCATAATCCACGTTATGAGAGATGAGAGGCTATGTTCGACCTAAAAGTACTGCTTTGTTGGTGTAATCGCACGAATTAGCTTGTTTGCTTGTGGTTTTTTATGATTATTCTCATGGTTTGCCAAAGGATGTCGGAGCCAACAGCACTCTTCCTCTATGCTGAGCTTCAGAGCAGCGTTCTGTTCTGTATGAATGATTCGTTCTGAATTAATTTGTTCCCCAAAACCTCTGCGCAGACACAAGAGAGGGCCATAATTGTTGTAAAAGCCTGTCAATGTTTTTCTGCAAGCCCTCTTGACTTCGTGCCGTAGCTTTCCTGTCAGAAAACGTGGCCAATGCACCATAATGATTTTCATCACGACAGTTGAAATGTTGAGTACTGTATGCATCTGTGTGCATACCTATTTAAAGGGACAGTTCACCCAAAAATGAAAATGATGCCATAATTTACTGATCCTCGTGTTGCTCCAACCCTGTATGACTTTCTTCCTTTTGTGGAGCACAAATGGATATTTTAGGCAGGATGTCAACCTCAGTCACCATTCACCTTCACTGCATCTTTTTTTCCATTCAGTGAAAGTGAATGGTGATCGAGGATATTATTTTGCTTAACATGTCCATTTGTGTTCCAGCAAAGAAAGAAAGTAATATGGCAGTGTTCCCACGAACATGGAAAACCTGGAAATATCAGGGAATTTTAAAATGTTGATTTCAAGATCAGGAAAAGACATGTAAACCTCTATATTGAATATATATTTTATATTTTTGCTAGTTAAATACATAAGGTTCTTGCATAGAGTAAAACCTACACGCAAGCTATAGTTATGTCAGATTTAGGAATTAATCGTTCTTTTGGGTCAGCTCAGTGTCAATGAATAGGTTGAAATGGTTCACAAAACAGTCGGAATTATTCATTGTGAGTCTGAATTAAAATAATTTTTAAAACATCTGTATCCAAAAATGTAAACGCCTGCAAAAGGTCATGGAAAAAACCTTTTAACTGTAGTTTGGAGACAAATTTGTACCAAACAGTGAGCTAAATCTGACAAAACCCTAAACAAAAGTAAAGGAAATACTATGGTTAAAGGAATATTGCAGGTTGAATACAAATTAAGCTCAATCGACAGGATTTATGGCATAATGTTGATTCATTCGACAAATGTCCTTCATTTTCTTTGAAAAAAAAAAAAGCAAAAATCTGTTACAGTGAGGCATTTACAATGGGAGGACTTATGGGGCCAATCTGTAAAAGTTAAAATGCTCACTTTTGCAAAAGTAAAGCCACAAGACATAAACAATATGCATGTTAATATATAAAATTGCTTACTAACCTTTTCTGGTGTAAAGATATCTATTTTCACAGCTTTGTTGTCATATGACATATGTCTGTAAACCTGATTGAAACAAATTTATAATAATTCACAAGTAGTAAGTGCTTTCATCAAATTATATGCTTCACATTCCTGCTTTAAGACCCTCGCTGTAAGAGCCTCACTGTAACCACATTTTTGCATTATTTAAAGAAAAGGAGGGCAAGATCTAAATCATTTTTTGTGGTAATTACTGCAACATTGTCACAAAAGCTGTCAATAGAACTTCATTTGTATTTCCTGGTTAGTCTATATTGCCCTATAAAGGCAAAACACAGTAAATACAACACTGAAACTAAAAAGTTTTTGGATTGTCCAACCCAATGCGGATTATAAAATAGTCAAACTCAGTTTTCTCTGAATCTGGGCATAGTTCAATCGTGTGTGTGTGTGTGTGTGTGTGTGTGTGTGTGTGTGTGTGTGTGTATGTGTGAGCGTGTATTTATCACTTTGTGGGGACCAAATGTCCCCATAAGGATAGTAAAACCCGAAATTTTTGACCTTGTGGGGACATTTTGTCGGTCCCCATGAGGAAAACAGCTTATAAATCATACTAAATTATGTTTTTTGAGAATGTAAAAATGCAGAAAGTTTTCTGTGAGGGTTAGGTTTAGGGGTAGGGTTAGGTTTAGGGGATAGAATATAAAGTTTGTACAGTATAAAAACCATTATGTCTATGGAAAGTCCCCATAAAACATGGAAACACAACATGTGTGTGTGTGTGTGTGTGTGTGTGTGTGTGTGTGTGTGTGTGTGTGTGCGTGCGTGTGCGTGTGTGCGTGCATGCATGTTATTTACCCATCTGTGACTGTGTGTGTGTAGTTACAACCTTTGCACACTCTGTGGCTTTCGGTTGGCAATCATTCCATGAATAGCATCGGCCACTGTTGTCCAATTTAAGCCACTCTATGAATGTCCAGCCAATCAGAGCCTCCAGTTCCCCAAGCCCCTCTGTCTAAGCAGAGCTAGAGAAATCTGTAGCAGTTGTGATTTTAGAGGGCAGTGCTGGACAGCAGAAGCCATTCACAGGAGACACGGTTGGGCCATAGCCTGCAGGCTGCTGGGCATCTAACAGATAGCAGGGCTAACAGAGAGCATTGCTAATTTAACAACACAGACCTACTGGTGGGCTGCAAAGAGGGCCACCCTGTACGATAGAGATCAACCAAAATATCTATGATGAAAATGCATGTTGGAGCATAACTTTTTTCCTATAGTAAGACTGTTGATATTAGAGCAAAGATGTACTGCAAAAATCGTATTCTAAATGAAAATGTAAATGTTGTTTTTCTGTAAATATATATATTAAAAAAATTAAAACAAGACAAATGTAAGTGAATTTTCTTACTTTATTTACTTGTTTAAAGTCAAACAAGTGAAAAATTTGTCAGGACTGAAAAAGTAATCCAAAGTATTTAGATAATGTTGAGTAATCTAATGGGATCCGTTATAAATTACATTTTACAGCATGTATTCTGTAATCTGTAGCGGAATACTTTTTAAAAGTAACCTTCCCAACCCTGGCGCCAGGCGTGAATCCTCTCGGCCTGGCCATGCCCTCCTACTTGTCACAAATATTTTTTAATTTGACTGCAAAATATTCAGATATATTCAAACATACAAGTAGTTTGCGAGTGTAGAGTCGATTGCATCATACACATTGCATCATAGTCACTGCATAGCTTTTTTGCAGCAGTTTGTTTTGCCACGACTCTCTGATTGGTGGATTTTTCCCATCATCAAGATCACAGGTAGTGACATTTCTCACCAGGAATTCCGCTATTAAACACAATTTTTTTTTAAATTTGAAGTTGAAATTACACTTGACTGATGGCTTCAACGGAAGCATATACCATCAATTAACAACCTTGAAGCTCACGGCAGGACTGTCTCATAAGTTTTACAATTTATCATTAATTAGGCTATCAATTCCCATATGAATGGAATTTTTATTCCAGATTATTGTGCTCTTATTAGTGGCAGTTGCTAAGGAAAGCATCACAATTATCGTATATAAAAATATGTAGATTTACATATAAAGGAGGGCTATTTTGACTTGAGCCTATTAGCAACCTTCTGGAACACTCTTAAAACCACCAAGAAAACCTTGGTAACCACATAGCAGCTCACTAAAAAAACAGAACAATTTTCACCCACAGTTTAGAGTTCTCTTACGAGAGGTTCTCTCGTATTGCGTAAGCTAGCTTACACTACGGGAAAGATTCATCTTTTCTGAGATATTGAAGCCAAAAAATTATCCTTAATTTTTGTATCCATTGTCAACGCAGTGCGGCAGCTGCAGACCTTGAGCGGGCTAGCTAGCAAGCTCATAGGTTGCTCTGCGGCAACTGCTGCAGCCTATAGACGAGTTTGGGCGAACTCGCATCCAATGAGAGGCGTCCGCGCGCTCACTGCATCAAAGCCCGCCAAAATGGGCGTGACTAGAGTGCATATAAGCGTAGTTCGTAGGCTGGAACCCTGATTTTCATCTCTTCGGCGAAGCTCTTCGCATCTCTGAACTGGAAGCCGTGTCGCCGTTCGAGGGGCATCAAGCAAGCGTGGACAGCGCTCGCAGCGTCCTGCGAGCTACGCCATCCGGCGACGTATCCTTTTTAAAGCAAGCTAGATCTTACGAACTTCACAAAAGAGTACGAGCGTCTTTTTAAAGATGCCTCGCTCCACTTGCGCCTCATGCCGCGCCCCTCTCAGCACCGGAGACCGCCACGTCATCTGCGCTCTCTGCCTGGGACTGGGGCATGCAGAGCTCGCCCTCGCTGAAGGCGGATGTGATCTCTGCGAGGAGCTTCCGATGTCGACCCTGCGGGCTCGACTCGAAGCGCTCAGGACCGAAGCCGCCGCGCCACCTTCCATTCAGCCGCGCAGCAAAAAGCGCCGCTCTCAAAGGCTGCCGGAACCAGTGGTAGAAGCAATTGCCTCGCCGGAGCCCCTCCCTCGAGCATCGCCTTCACCCTCCCCGCCCACCCGGGACGCGCAGTTGCCGCCGAGCAGCTGCTCTGCTGCCAACTCGGACGAAGAAGCGGAGGATAAGGGCTGTTCCATCATGGCTTCGGACAGCGAGGAGTTGTCAGGCTCACATGCCTCCTCCTCGGCCCAGGAATCCAGCAGGACCCGTGCCTCACACAGGCCGTCGACCGCCTCGGGCTCGAGTGGTCACCGCCCCCTGAGCAGGCTCCCAACAGACTCCACGCCGCACCTTTGCCCGCCCTCCGCGAGATGGCGGTCTAAGCTGGTGCTCCCGTCTAAGGCCTGCAGAACTACTTCCGCCTGTGTTGGCCGCGCCTATACCGCTGCCGGCCAAGCCGCATCTGCTCTGCATTCCATGGCCGTCTTACAGACAGAGGCTGTTTCAGATCTGACTAGCCGACATGGGAGAAGCTGAATGCACTACGCGCCGCTCTCGCTGTCCGGTCTCTTCGGTTCCGCGGTGAGTGGCATTGTTGACCGTTTCTCGAAGCCCAAGCCATGAATCTCTTTCTGCCTCGTCGCGCTAGCTCCTCTGCAGGCCGCCCACGTGACCAGCCTCCTGCACGAGCCTCTTCACAGCGCCCAGCGCAACAAGCCAGACTTCTCAGCGTCGACAGGGCGGCCGCCCTCGATCGCGCTCAGACAGCCGCCGCAGACCGCCGCACCCCTGCGGGCCTCGGCCTAAGATTGTACTGAAACCTGAGCAACCGAAGTCCTCCTAGCGTTGTTGAGAAAACGACGGCTCAGTCCCGCCACGGCCGGACCACCGTCAAAGCTTCGCCCCTGTCAGTCCCCTTCTCTCAGGCTACTGCAGTGGTGGATTCAGCAGCCAACAAGCCGGTGATACTACCCGCTTGCTCAGCACTCAAACGCCGTTTTCACGGCGACCCAAAGAAATCTTGTAAAGAGTAAACATGCCTTATGTGTAGAAAATGTGCCCACAATCCAGTGCTCACCCCTACACACAAGCATTACACATCCCGTGTCCCTATCAGAGCATAGTCACATAAGCGGTTACGACCCGCTCGAGTGTTAGAGTTAATAAACGCGCCCACGAGCCTGTGCGCGCGCCCCTCCTCTGCCCGCTCTGTCACACGGCCAGCTGTATGTAAGTCCCGTACGCCCCCTGTCAGTCCCCTTCTCTCAGGCTACTGCAGTGGTGGATTCAGCAGCCAACAAGCCGGTGTTATTACCCGCTTGCCTGCACTCAAACGCCGTTTCCACGGCGACCCAAAATAAAGCCTTATGTGTAGAAAATGTGCCCACAATCCAGTGTTCACCCCTACACACAAGCATTACACGTCCCGTGTCCCTATCAGAGCACACTCACATAAAGCGGTTACGACCCGCTCGAGTGTTAGGGTTAATAAGCGCGCCCATTCTCTGGCCGCTCTGTCACACGACCAGCCTTATGTGTAGAAAATGTGCCCACAATCCAGTGTTCACCTCTACACACAAGCATTACACGTTCCGTGTCCCCATCAGAGCACACTCAAAAGCGGTTACGAACCACTCGAGTGTTAGAGTCAATAAATGCGCTCACGAATACGTGCGCACGCCCATTCTTTGCCCGCTCTGTCACATGGCCAGCAAACACTTCTCTGTATGTAAGTCCCGTGCCCGTGGCTATGCTTGCGCATCACTTAACAGACGTGACTCTTTCCCCATTCACCTCAATCGGAAGTCACTCACAGAACAGCCTGTCCATGCTGTCTGCGAGCAGTCCAGCATAAGCACAGTAAGCGCGCTCACACATTCTGTTCAGCGCGCTGTGTGCGGCAATCAGAGCGATTTGGCCATTCACCCTCTAACATTACGCTTCAAAGCGTGGGAAGATATTCCAGGGATATCAGAATGGGTGTTAAGCACAATAAAACAGGGCTATTTGCTACAGTTCGATCGCCGTCCTCCTTGCTTCAGAGCGCGGCTCGAAACTACTGTGAACACGGAAGCAGCGTGCATGCTTCGTTCAGAAATACGAAGCGCCGCGACGCGCGCGCCGTGTGCAGCGACTAGCCGCGTCATTTCAGATGAACAGCCTCACACCTCTGAAGAAATTTCAGAGAGTGCTAGGCTACATGGCCTCAGCCGCAGCAGTACTTCAGCTGGGTTTACTGCACATGCGCCCGCTTCAGCATTGACTAAACACCACGACGCCTCGCCGGGCTTGGGCCACAGGCCGCCAGCCCATCAAGGTGACTCAGACCTGTATTTCAGCTCTGCAGCCCTGGACAGTGGCCGAATGGTATCAGCGGGAGTGACAATGGGAGCTGTATCTCGCCGAAAAGTCATCTCGACAGACGCCGCCCAACACGGGTTGGGGCGCGGTCTGCGAGGGCTCTCCGGTTTTCGGCCTATGGTCAGTTCAGGAAAAGCTCCTTCACATAAATTGTCTGGAAATGATAGCGGTCGAGTACGCGCTTGTGAGCTTTCTCCCAGTCATTCAGGGTCACCACGTCCTGGTCCGTTCGGACAACAGATCTGTGGTATCCTACCTAAACCGTCAGGGCGGTGTCAGATCCAGGAACCTCTTCCATCTGACGAAACGCATACTGAGTTGGTCCCAGTGCCACCGGCGCTCGCTGAGGGCGACGCACGTGCCAGGCCACCTGAACGACGGCCCGGACAGACTGTCCAGAGACAATATTCCCCCAGGGGAATGGTCCCTGCACGCTCAAACAGTCCAGACGTTATGGCACCTATTCGGCAGAGCAGAGATAGACCTCTTTGCGTCCAAAGAGAACTCTCACTGCCCAATATTTTTCTCGAAAAGCGAGGACGCGCTGGCCCAGGACTGGCCCAGACGCCCGCTTTACGCCTTCCCTCCCGTCTCGCTATTGCCACAGGTAATGCAGAGGATCAGGGAAACGCGTCACTCGGTGCTCCTCATAGCCCCGCGTTGGGAGA
Source organism: Xyrauchen texanus (assembly GCF_025860055.1). NCBI lineage: Eukaryota > Metazoa > Chordata > Actinopteri > Cypriniformes > Catostomidae > Xyrauchen > Xyrauchen texanus. The sequence goes on from NC_068324.1 coordinate 6,754,648, forward strand.
ATCTGACATGGTTCCCGGAGCTTACGCAGCTGTCACTGACAGCGCTGTGGCCCATCCCAGTGAGAGCAGATCTCCTCTCTCAAGCTCGTGGCACAATCTGGCATTCCCACCCAGAGCGCTGGGCGCTGCATGCGTGGGTGATCAACGACTACCCGTCGCTCTGCCAGAAGGAGTAATCAACACCATCATACACGCTAGAGCCCCTTCCACAAGAAGACTCTATGCGTCAAAATGGTCTGTGTTCTCAAAATGGTGCACCGACAGAGACCTGGACCTGCGGACATGTGGGGTGTCGTCGCTGCTCGTATTTCTACAAGAGCTGCTGGATAAGGGCAGATCCCCATCCACGCTCAAAGTGTATGTGGCGGCCGTTGCGGCGTTCGCTGAACCCCTGCACGGCCAGTCATGGGGTAAAAACGAGCTGGTCATCCGCTTCCTCAGGGGAGCTAGAAGGATGAACCCCCCGCGCCCCCCATCGGTTCCTATCTGGGATCTTTCTATAGTTCTCGAAACTATGAAAGCCCCCCCTTTCGAACCACTTCAATCCGCAGCTTTTCGTTTCGTTCAGAGGGCGCACCAAAGGTCTCGCCGCCTCGAAACAGACACTATCTAGATGGATAGTGGACGCTATTGCTGCTGCATACGCGTCAAAAGACCTGCCATGCCCGTAGGGCATTAGGGCTCACTCCACTAGAGGCATGGCATCCTCGTGGGCATGGTCCAGCGGGATTTCCATTCACGACATATGTGTGGCAGCGGGATGGACTTCCCCCTCCACCTTTGTCAGATTTTACAATATGGATTTAATACGCTACAGCTCCCCTGGTGAGCTGCACTGATGGGACACATTCCACACAGACCGGCACCGCCACTCTGTCGTTCCCTTCCCACTATGTGCTTATGTATTACACAATCAATGACCCGCATTCTTGCCTGCCAAATATTATTTCCCCACTCATAAGGGCTCCCCCGGGTCCCCCCTTAATTCCCTGGGGCTCATACAGTGGATGCTTGGCGCACGGCGTTGACAATGGGTTCCCGTAGCGTAAGCTAGCTTACGCAATACGAGAGAACCTCTCGTAAGAGAACGTATCGTTTACCTAACGTAACCTCGGTTCTCTCTAGATGAGGGAACGAGTATTGCGTAGCCGGCCGTGCTCGCGCCACGCAGCTGACTTTTCGCTTCAGTCAATGAAAACCAGGGTTCCAGCCTACTGAACTACGCTTATATGCACTCTAGTCACGCCCATTTTGGCGGGCTTTGATGCAGTGAGCGCGCGGACGCCTCTCATTGGATGCGAGTTCGCCCAAGCTCGTCTATAGGCTGCAGCAGTTGCCGCAGAGCAACCTATGAGCTCGCTAGCTAGCCCGCTCAAGGTCTGCAGCTGCCGCACTGCGTTGACAATGGATACAAAAATTAAGGATAATTTTTTGCTTCAATATCTCAGAAAAGATGAATCTTTCCCGTAGCGTAAGCTAGCTTACGCAATACTCGTTCCCTCATCTAGAGAGAACCGAGGTTACGTTAGGTAACCGATACGTTTTCACAGGCAAGTATTCAACACTTTATCATTCACAAAAAAATCTATTTAGGTGTATATCGCTCAAACATTTTTTTTTATTATTCTTTAAGTGTAGCCTTTTCCTGCTCTTTTGGTGTTTCCTTCATATTTTTTCTCAAAACATTATCTTACATTTACATTTAGCAGACGCTTTTATCCAAAGCACTTATTACAGGGACAATCCCCCTGGAGCAACCTGGAGTTGGACACAATGGACTCAAGGACACAATGGTGGTGGCTGTGGGGCTCGAACCAGTGTCCTTCTGATTACCAGATTACCAGTTATGTGCTTAGACCACTACACCACCACCACTCACTTTGTGAGTCATTTCACAAAGTGGCATATCTTGTCACCTTAACTTTGTATTTTTAAAACTGGCAAAGCTAAACATGCCAAATTTAAAATATATATTTAGACTCGAAGGAAATACTACATGCCAATGATTGGTTGACATGACAGCTTTCATATTTAATCCAAGCGCTTACACTAACATTTTAATGAGCTAATATTGCCATCAAGCGGTCATGAGATGAACTGCATGCTCATTGGCCTAGGTATTCAGACGTATACGCCAATTACTTACAGCAACATAGAAGTCTCCTGTTCAACTCGTGTAATAGCGCTTTCTATGAAGATAAATCAGTAGCAAAGCTCGAAGAGCTAGCATATTTGGATTTGAGAACTTGTACAATAAATATTTGTAATTGTACATGTACACTTACAGCATCGATGTGAAAACTTGTAAAATAAATTGAAGTTGAACGTTGCAATTTACACTCACAGGCAATATTTCAAAGCTTGTGTTTTGAATTCACAATTGCAGACAAGACACATGTACTACAGACACACACTTGTATTACACATTAACTTGTGTACTTTAATTCATTTTTACAGTACAACCACAAATCGTCATTTTCAACCTCTCAATTCTGGCACTGCAAATGTAAATTTTCGAGTCTTGACTTATGCAAATAATTTTACAAAAAACCTGTAGCAAAACTGTAGCATTTGTAAATACTGATGGGAGATAGAAAGACCTATGTTTGGCGGTTGATGGGGCAATGAAGTCGTTTTATTGGTTGATGCCTAGACAATGAATGTCACCGGTGTGGATCGTGTTGACTGGGGATGTGCGCGTATGCATGCATGTGAATAATTCCACTTGCTTTTTCAGCAGATTCGTTCAATGTGGATTGCCAAGGAGCAACTCACACGCCGGGTTTTGAAACGCGGAAGTTAACGTTTGCAGGGTAAACTTTGACAGTGGTGAATGGGAGAATTACAGCAAATATTATTGTCACTTACCATTTGCTCCAAGACCAAAAGAAAAAATCCACTATTACGTTTGAATAACTTTCCAGAATAGGGAAAAAACAGGGAGCAGTGGATTAAGACAGTAAAATGGGAGAAGATGCCAAATTTACTGTCACTCTCTCACTGCAGCTGTAATAGAAACCCCTCGCAGCTGTGGTACTTAATTTTTTTTAATGAATTCCAGGGTAATATAACACAAACCACAATGTTATATATTTACACAAAATAAAATTATAATATAAAAAAAAATTGAGAGCTTTACGCTGTTAAATAAGGCGGAAACACGTCATCACAGTCTGTGAAAAAGGTCTATTAGATCCCTGTCATGTGCGATGTTCAACAAAAAGACAAAGCGTTGTACACATACACACACATATGCACACGCACACAAGAAAACCTTCATTCAGCACAAATCATTCGTCTGATGCGGTGCTCATTACTCTAATTACATAGTCATTGTTCTCTCACAAAATAACGTAAAATTGCAATTTAGCCCGCGAAATTGTCATTTGTAGATGTAATTGTCCCTAATAAAATTATCCACTCGCTTTCTTTTTTCTAGCTTTTTCTCTACCTCATGTGAAATATTAAAGATGACACATTTTAACGTGCTGATGAGAGCATATTGAAGGGATCGCGTAGGGGAAATTAACTGAAAGAAAGGAAAGAGGGGTTTATCATATAGGGCTAGATAGAATGGATTTATCTAAAACAAAGATGTTTTGGTTTCAAACTGAGAGTCGAGTTATCCAGGGAATTTTACACATCAGCATCTGCCTCCAACTCGAAAATGAGCATCAGTCATTCACAAAGACTTAGGGAACAACTCCAAATGGACTTTTCACAACTTGTATGAATTTATCAACAGATTCCACAACAGATTTATCTGTAGTCAGATCCAAGATTCAGATTGTCCAATTAAACTCAATTCAGTTCAATTCAGTGGTACACAAATCCAGATAATCATATCAGTTTGTTAATTTATCTTCCTTTGTGAATTTGCTTAAGTTGCTTTCTTAGCAACTTTGATGAATCTTTCTTACGTTTAGCTTTTTTTAGGTTTTGTTAACCATCAGCATCCCTGGGATGACCGTTCGTTAGTGCGTTTTCCCCTTCTTTCCATATTTCACTCACACTTTTATATAGGTATTTTATTTAGTTGTGTAGTCTCATGTGGTCCTGTGTTTGTCCTATGTTGTTTTTATGTAGCACCATGGTCCTGGAGGAACGTTGTCTCGTTTCGCTGTGTATGTACTAACTGTATATGGTTGAAACGACAATAAAAACCACTTGACTTGACTTGACTTGACTTGACCAGCCTTTAAGCCTGAATGCATCTCCACAAAGAAGACTTGTGCCACTGGATATTGATCTACGTTGTTAATTCTCTTAAGTGATCGCTTATCCCTCTTCAGTTCTCTCCTCTGCTCACATCCACCACGTGAGCTTTTACTTCCTTAAACTCTCGGCTGTTTCTGTTGCTTTTCGTCACTTTCTGTCAGTCGCTTCTCTCTGCGTCACATTAATTCAGTGCCTGTGTTTTGTTTAGATTTTCTTTATCAGCATATTTGTTATGCTTTAAACTGCGTTTAATTTCATACTACATTTTCATGCTGCGGCCTCCCATGACTCGAAATAACGATCAAAAATTCGAATCAACCCCAAAGCAGAATTGAATCTTGTCTATTTAGAAGAATAAAGTGTAATAAAAAATTTAAAGCAATAGACCTTATTCACACTAGTGCCACCTTTGATATTTATTGACAATTACAAGGAGATTTTGAGGGATAGATTTACCATCTCTTCAATGGCATGAACGGTATTAAGCTGTATAAAGCTCCTAGATCGCCTCTGACTTTCCACAACTCATGTTGTCTGGAGTTCTTTGTACACATAATGTTCTTGGACAGATATTTTTTCAATGTTTTGTCTGCAGAACGATCCAAAAACACTTTAAACTACAGCACAGCCCACTGAAGAGACTGTAAGTCTATCCCTCACAGCCTCGTTGTTGTTCCCATAAAAAATCAAAGATGGTGCTAGCGTGAATAAGGTCTATGTGCTACACTTTGAAGGGACATTCAGCTCAGAGTCTTTCAAAGTGTTATGTAGACAATTTAATGAATCAAAATTGACCTTCTTGTAATTAGAATTTGAATACATTTAGCTACAGATATTAAGTGTCTCAGCCTCAGACCCAACAGAACATCCGCAGTCTGTTGACCGTTTGTTGGATACTGAGCACAAATGTGAGATGAGCTAGGTAAAACCGTCAGTTCAGATTCGATTAGCTTTACGTAAGGTCCACAAAGTGGGAGCACACTGGTCTTCAAAGCATAATTTAGGAGAAGCTGAACTTTTTTCCCCTAAATGAACTGAAGCACCCTAGGCGAGCAAAGCCTGGCTGTGTTTATACTACGCGTAGTATCAACTTGTCCATTGAGGGTGACGTCACGTAAGGTTGTCGACTATTGTGTGGACTGCACATCAGTAGGTAAGCTGTCTTATATTAAAAAAAAGTGCATGCTCTTTGGCAAGCTGAGTTCTCCTAGGTCAAGAATTTCAATGATGTATGCAAACGGAGAAATATCATCAAATTAACACCTTGGCTGAACAAAAACATTACTGCATATTGTCTTCATTTTTAAGCAAACTAAATGAATCCTGTTCATCCAGCACCCTGCCCGTAAATGACACATAAAGACAGAGTAAAATGTGGTGGGCTGCTTTGCATGTCAAATGTTCTTTTCTTGTCTTGGTGGGAGGCTCTTAGCTAAAATAAACTGCAAAGTGTGCCTGATTTACGCTGATAGTAAAAAGTCTGGCATAAATTCAGTTTCTTGCTGACTAATGTCTCAAAACGTGATGACGCAGCAAATCCTTCTACACTTTTTCCTTGGCAAAGCAGGTGTGCAGATGTTGAACCACAGCTGGTCCATAGAGCAGATCTTTACAGAAAGATTGTCCTGGTAAGTGTGCAAGATCACTGCTGCAAATATATCCAGCACATATGGTGCAGTCAAAATGAACCTGAGTTCCTTTCTGATGTGCCTATTTAGTGTCTTAAAAGCTTCACAGTCTCTTCAATCAACAGCGTTCTATACAGCATGTTAGTCTGAGTTATAATTGGACAGAACTGTACAGGAGGCATGTGGCTTAATCTCTGCAATCTGGCGTGTGAAGGATGTTTGTATTATGCTAACAGGTTGTCAGGGTGTAAGTAATTAATGACAGGGACTAAAAATTTGATGTTTTTCATTTCGGTTTGTTTTGAGCACAAACTGTATTTTTCAGTTCCGGTTCAGAAGTTCTGCAAGCTCCTTTCCAAAAGGTTACCGGTTACAACCAAATTAAAGAATGGTTCATAATGTTCTTTTTAAAATGACAGTATTATGTGCCAAAAGTGGATGATATAGTTGCAGTGTTGTCAGATCTTGCTTTCATTGTATCTGGATTAGCTGTGCGTGTATATAATTACACATAGTTGTTAAAAAGGTCTTCATTCACAGAATACCACAATGGACAATTAGGCAAAGAAAAGTGTGATGCAGCAGTTTCCTTCAGGATCAAAGCACGTTTAATTTTTTTCGGGCAACACGAAGAGCAGTTCCAAAAATGTACTGTGATGAAACCCTTTGGTTTCATGGAAAAATGATCAGAATGGAATTAACCGTTTGTAACCGGTTACCAGCATTTAAAAAATAGAGTTTTCGGTTACGCTCTGCTAAAAATTGTTTCATTTGAAGTTTTTGTTTTCACTCCTTGAACCGTTTTTAGTCCCTGGTTAATGAAGAGTCGTATTATGATGTATTCTTCCAATTATGGAGATACTGTAATTAAGCCTCCTGTAGCCATGTGTGACAATATGATATTATTTTTTACAAAATATTATTATTGTTAACAATATAATATAATACAATAAATATAATTTTTAAATCAGTTTTGTCCTTTTCATCTGCTGAATCATTAGATGAATTAAGTGTATTCATCAATAGTTTAATATATGATTTTTGAAATTGTAAGGTTGTATCTTATGAATGTCGTAAAGAACATGCTAGGATCATAGTTCACCGCAAAATCAAAAGAAAATGGGGCCTATTTTTATAGGACCGTTAAGATTTTTGCTTTGTGACATAATTTTCATAACAATTGAGCACATCCCCCAAATTCTCATAAATGTGATTTGAAAATAATAATATAATATAAATTGTTGAGGATCTTTACTCATACAAACATCTGGTAATATTTGTTGTACTGAATTTAATTTCTGCTGGTTTTGATTAAAAAATAATTGTGTTTGAGATTATTTCACAGTGCAGTAATAAGAATTTGAGGGGAAATGTGCTTCAATCTAATGGTCATAAAAATAAGCTTAATTTTCTTTTTATACATAGATACATACATACAGACTATAAGGTCTTTTTTAGGTTACAAACTGGTAATTATAAGGGTATTATGCTATAAATGTGGTTTATTCTAGTGTGTGTGTGTATGTGTGTGTGTGTATTCATATATGAACTATAAAAAACATAAAATTATATGTGTACAGATGTACTATATGCCTGTATCCAAGCTCCATTCTTGAAAATGATAAATTATCACTCAGCGAAACAAAGATCTGGATTGTTCAGTTCTTGTTAAACATCTAGTTGAATCACTAGCAGGATTGCTTGTGTGTGGGTGAGAGAGAGAGACAGATAGTGTATTCATAGTGAAAGTAAATGTTATACTACAACAGTACCTATTTTTTTACACTATGCAAATACCCAGTATAACACACCTGGCACAAAAATAAACCAATTAAAGTAGCAGGAAGCAGATCGGATAAAAAATCCTCATTGGTGAATGAGAACACACATTGTCACTGAAGTCTGGCAGGCCTAAACAGTGTCACAGCTACTAAACCAGGTCTCTCCATAAGACTGAAGCATAGGCTGAAAACTTCAGAAAGGAAAGGACATTAATCATTCATCTAGTAGCAGTCGGCTTGGATCACATACAACATCTCTGGTGAGCATCAACAGTATGCGCCTCTATCATTCTCTCTAACATGATTCTCTGCCGACTATCTCATGTTAACTATTAACGACTATAGATGTTAACACTGTTTTTATAATCCCAGATAATATAAACAATATAAAACAATATGATTTTTGCTATAGCTGCATATTGTAATGTCTTCAACTCTTCATCTATAAAACATTAACCCAAACCATTAGTTAATTCTGTGGGTCTATCCCAACTAACTTTGCCATACCCATTTAAAAGTATTCTTAATTTTAAGCCACTATAACTTGTCAACTGTCTGTAGAAAAGCCTGTTTGAGTGGGTGTGTGTACATGAGTTAAAGTATAACGTGTTTAGGCAAATGCAGTCACCTATACTGCTGCTCAGAGTAAATATACTGACACCCAATGACAAGCAAGAGAAAGGGTCACAAAGGTGGTAAGCCAAAAAACTATGCATTTTGACTCAATGTCACTAATCAATATCTCAGTAAAAAGATGTTTTTGTGAGAGTTCAATGGAACATTCCATGACTTTATATACAGTGTGTCATAGAAGAATGACTGTATCATTATACTGGATGTGATACTGATTTTAAAACTTGTGAAACTATGTCAAATGAGACAGACTTGAATTTTGTATGACATCAGTTCCTGCAAAGTACAATAAATATTAACAATCTCATAAATGATTACATATAAAATGTTATGGTATGAAACTGTTAGGGTTAGTGGATGGGAGAAAATGGAACCATTATTGGTCACAGCAACCATAGTAACGTAGGCCATCTTTATATGCATTTTCTAGGTTAAATACAAATTAACCTCAGAAACACTCAAGCCTGTGTAAAAACACATTAAAATGCTGGCAGTACAATCAAGTCTTTGAGATAACATTTCCATGGTTGCACATAGACTTGCATTACAAATGCATGACACAGATGCATTCAGTAGAGGTTAACTTGTATATAACACAGAATATTTCTTTAAAGACAGACAGTAGGCCACTTTACACTTCTGGAAATATTTTCTTTTTTATTATATCTTTTTTTATTTTTTTGCCCTGGGTGGTAATCTAAGCTCTTCTGTCAGTTTAGCTCCCCCCTTTTTTACACACATTCCATAAAATCATCAGCTAGGTCATCTTAGCATCAATAAACATACAAATATACAGGTAGGTCAGATTTTTTATAGGAAGACTAAAAAGACTAAACAGGTATACAAGCCTTCCAAGCAATGTCAATAAACTCCATGCAAATATGGTTGCCTTGGTTATGGTCATTGCTGCTGGCATATTGCATGTTCTCATAATTAACTTTGAGAACAGAAAATGGTCTTTACTTCTAGAAGATCATATGTTGTTTGTTAAATCCTGATTATATCTTGTTATTTCTCTATCTTCATACGATATGATGTGACTTCTATCTAAAAATATGAATGCTTACATCAGAATATCATAAAATGTGCAAAATGATAATTAACAGATGCCCTTTCACTAGATCAGGTGATATAAGATATGACTAAACCATTGATCTAACTGTTTAACTGAAGGACAGGTGGACCTTTATTTATGCAAAGTTGTCACACATAAATGTGACTGCATATGTGGTTGAGCATGGCATGAAGGACACCCACGCAGTGTTCAACACCCTTTCATCTCTTTCAACATATAACACCTTTGTTTTCCTTTCGTTTGTATCACCGCAAAGTCTATATTCCTCAATTATTACAACTGGAAACTGGTATAATGGCTTTTCTTTTACTATACGTTAATTTTTCCATCAACAGCATGTTTACTATAAAAAAGAATGTTGTTAGGTTTGTTGTTACTCTCCTGTTCAACAAGTTTAATTAGCATTCTTGTTGAAGGAGTGAGTTTTGTTGGGGTGGTTCGATGCCCACAAGGAGCAAGCTATGAACCATCAAGATGTTGCCTGTGAGCAAGCCACATAGCCCTTGGTTGCACTTGGGGAATTGCCCCTGTAAGAACCCGAAGGAATGAAAAACTATGAATGAGATCTTTTTAATATTTCTGTTATTCCTCCTAGATAGCAATGAGATTAAATGGCTCATAAACAGAGTGCTTTGTTCTATTCGCTCTTCACATTTTTAAGGTTAATTTAAGGCTAAGGCATTGCTCCCCTAGATTTCCTTTGTGTTCATCCCCCTCACCCTGGTCCGACAGCAAAATGATAAAGGGGGGGCCGTTGAACAGACAACAGTTTGCCAACTCTAGAGATCAAAACACAAATGTCGCATCCTTGTACGTCCCTCATAGTGAGTGGTGGTGGCGTAGTGGGCTAAAGCACCGAACTGGTAAGCAGAAGAATGCTAATTAAACTTGTTGAACAGGAGAGTAACAACAAACCTAACAACATTCTTTTTATAGTAAACATGATGTTGACGGAAAAATTAACGTATAGTAAAAGTTAAGCCATTATACCAGTTTCCAGTTGTAATAATTGAGGAATATAGACTTTGCGGTGATACACACGAAAGGAAACCATTGTGTCCTTGAGCAAGGCACTTAACTCCAGGTTGCTCCGGGGGGATTGTCCCTGTAATAAGTGCACTGTAAGTCGCTTTGGATAAAAGTATCTGCCAAATGCATAAATGTAAATGTGTCATAAAAAGCAAATATGACATAAAAAACACAATTACTGAAGCAAACACATGATTTGTGGTGCTTCTTTGACACTTTCGGCACACATGTCGGCTTGCATGCTCTTCAAGACTCATACCTTGGTTCTTTGCATCGCAAGTGCAACGCAATATAAATTGAATCAGGCTTGAACAAGCTCATAAACGTAGTTGATTACGTAATGTAAATGCTAAAATGTGTCACCTTACAATTCATGCACTTTAGTAAAAATTATTTAATATCACAAGACAGCATTGTGTGAAAAAAGATTTGAAAACATGATTTTTCTTCTTAGAAAAACAGCCTAGTAAATTTATGTTTTGAACTCTGCACAGATTTGCCAAGACACCAATTATTTTTCAATCAAAATTCAGAGATTTCAATATGAAATCAAACATTGCACATCAAATTATTCCAAGACCAAATTATCTGAGCTATGGTATTCATTCTTTGTATAGCTCCACATCCTTACTGCATGTCAGCAAATGTCTAATTTTGTAATGAATATTTGTAGAACATGTGAAACTAAAGTATTGAAATCAAACAGATTAGTGAAGTCCTTTTAATCTTGTGTGCTATGAAAGAGCAACCTCAGAGCAATAAAATTGTCCTCTGGGAGGTTGCCGGTGCTCTTCAATGGTGACATTGTGTGAATATTGCAGAAACAAGTTGCAATAAATAAAGGTTTTGTTTCTTTTATTCTATAATTTTCACAGCACTGGATCATGGTCCTTCAGGCCAGCAGTGTTATGAGTATCCCAGCTTCAGTGAGTGTTGACAACCAACTACCTGCTTCCTGGACATCCCACTACAACTGTTCTGATGGTAACGGTCTTCTCTGAAAACCATGTATAAAGTCATGCACAATTTACCCTTGCCACAGAAAATACCTTTTTGGGAGTGTAGGAACATAAGTATCTACAAAGAGGAGGCACTTTTTTAAACCTAGATAATAGTAGACATAGTCTTGTAGTGATTTTAGGTTGTAGTTACTAATCTAACCATCTGCAGTGACTTGCCTGGTGAATCATTTACTAGAGTGGTCACTGCTTTAGATAGGTCATGCACAGGAGACCATGCCAGAATGATAGGTAATAGATAGCAAAAGTGATTCAAGCTTTATCTGGAAACCTCTTGGTTACAATTTTTACAGTCGTTTTATGACACTGAATACACTTTAGTCAATAAAAGTATAACCCCTGATGGAAAGACCAACAAATGTTTCTGTTCGGATGCTGGTACCAAGCAAGGGATGCTGTTTTGCTATTAAACAACATGACTGTACTTGTCCACCAGATTGAACAGCAGCAAAACAGAATTAACCAGCCTGGAACAGCATGGAAATTCAGGCTGGTCTTTATTGGTCTATTCAACAGGGACATTTACCATAAACCCTTTTGAATCAATTACCGTAAATTTATACTTGCATTCCAGTTTCCATGGTGACATCTGCTTACACGGGTCGGATATGGTCACAGGATCTTCATCCACAGAATTGGTCCAAGTATCAGGTCTGGGAGTGGCTCCAACAGACGTTGGACATGCACCAAATCGATGCAACCAGCATCCCCTTCCAGAACTTTGACTTGGATGGAAGGCAGCTTTGCTACATGAGCTACCAAGACTTCACCCGGGCAGCCGGATCCGTAGGCCCCATCCTATACCAAAGCCTGACTGATCTCAAGTGGAACAGTAAGAAATAGAACTAGTGTATATTGTATATTACCGTAAGTTTTATGGTTCCTTTATTCTTCCATTCTGAACAACTGAGTAGAACTAAAAGATTTCACAAGGCTAAGATATTGTTGCATCTCTGCAAATACCATTGATATTGTGCCAAAGACTTTTAATCCACTAAAAATTTGATTAATTACAGTGTGTTTATACCTTGCAAATGAAGAAATAGAACTTGCAACAGGTATCCTTAGGGGTGTCGTTCACACCAAAAACTTGAATGCATCTGTCTGCACTGTTTTGCACTAGACGGATGCCTTTGACTGTTGTGCCACATCTCACTGTTTTTTGAGCATCTTGTGCAGGAGCACTGCATTTTTAAAATGCCACGTTAAAGGGTTTGTTTACCCAAAAATGTTAATTATCTCATGATTTACTTACTGTACCTTTAAGCCCAGGTGTGTATGACTTTCCTTCTTCAGCAGAACCAAAATGAAGAATTTTACAAGCCCATTTCAGCTCAGTTTATCCATACATTTGAAGTAACTGTGTGTCATCAGGCTGCTGGCTTTTTGACGGTCCAAAGGGCATATTTAGGCATCATATAAGTAATCCACATGACTCCAGTCTATCAATTTATGTCTTCTGAAGCAAATCGATTAAAACGCTTTTAAATTTAAATCATTGCGTCCAGCCAGTGCTGGATTGCTGTTTGAAATGACCTAACTCTTGCGTGACGTTTGTTCCTCTGTGGTAAACAAAGTATGCGCTTCTGACATCTCACGTGAATGTGCCATTGCACTTATGTTACGCGATGGTAACGTGATGCGTCGACTGTTGGCAGGAAGCGATTTTTAAAAGTTATTACAGTTTTAATTATCATTATTTTTTGCACTAATGTATTGATTTGGTTCAGAAGACATTAATTGATCGACTGGAGTCATGTGAATTACTTTTATGCTGCCTAAATATGCCTTTTGGACCCTCAAACAGCCAGCAGCCTGATGGCACCCATTTACTTACATTGTTTGAACAAACAGAGCTGAAATGGGCTAATAAAAACATTAATTGTGGTTTTGCTGAAGAACAAAAGTCATTTACATCTGGAATGGCTTGAAGGTAAGTAAACTGATGGGTGAACTGACCCTTAAAGTAAAAAAAAATGTCAACTTCTTGAGAGACCTGCATTCTGATCTTTTCACTGGACTTAGTTTTACCTTTTTTTAACACACAAGCACTTTCAGTCTGAACGGCCCCATAAATATTACAGTTTTTTCAGAGGCATAATATGTTACAGAGGAAGTGGTTTTAGAAGACCATTAGAAGCATTATTTTGGAAAAACAATAAATACGTTTCTCAAGAGCAATATGTATGTTTCTCAAGAGCATTCTTTCCATGCTTACTGAGCTTCCAATGAGCATTTCTCATTGTTGGATTCTTTACAATGTAGTATATGGGAATGTCTAGTGCATTTAATATCTTTATCTTTCCACAAAAGGCCATTTCAATTGGAATATCTAAGGGCTATGTGCTGCAAACAAGACCCAGTGGTCCATGTTAATAAAGCTAGGTAAAGAGAAACTTATAGTTGAAATGCGAGAACAGAACCAGAACGAGTTAAACTGGTTTAAAAAAAACAAGATATGGGTGATAATTTGGAAATTTGATAGTCATTTTGAAACGTTCATTTTGTATTTATTAAAAAAAATAGTGTCTAGACAATACTCAATTAGTTCACAAATGTTCCTTTTTTCTGTTTTTCATTTCATATTTTATCTCACACAGGTCAGTATGGCCCAACAGATCTGTTTTCACCAGGGGATATTAAAACAGAAATAGATGGTGAGTAATCGCACACACAAAGCCAAAATACAAGAGCATTGATTTCCTATAATCCCTTTAGAGTAAAGACCACACATTTTCAGTAACCGTGAACACGTACACAGAACTACTGCTGAAAACTGAGATGAATAAATATTCTCTGGAGGGAATTAAAGATGTCAAGGAAACTTAGACTTTTACCCAAACATTATGTCATAATTTATTCCTTCCAAATCCATATCATGGGATTCAAATTTTGGGGTGAACTACTGTTTCCCTTGTATGTGCAGCCATTGTTGTAACACAGTGTCTCCGTTTCCTCAGCAGACTTCCCATGTTCAATTCTCCCCTTCAAGGAAGAGTCCAGTTTTTACAGCACTTCAGGTACCTCAGACTTCAAATGGAAGATATAATGCTTTTAACTTTACTCACTTAATATTTTCAATTCACTTGCAATCTTGTTGTCCTCTTCAGAACTATTTGATATCAGAAGCTCATTCCAGCCCAATACCACGTTGGCCTCACCGGCACCATCAAGTCCAGGTGAATAGTCCTAATCAGGAGTAACCTAAATGTAATCCAAATCATAGTACAAATACAAAAAAAAAAAATCTCCTTTTTTCTTTGATCCAGTTTTTATTGAAACAGCAAAGTTCAGTCATGCAACCTCGTTAGGTATTAATAATATGACTAAAGCATTGCTGTTTCAGTAGATATTGGATTTCCTCCAACACTGTCAGAAAAAAGGTCCAAAAAAGTACCTTTAAGGGTACAACAGCTTGTCACTTGCACAGTACCTTCAAAGGGAACCCCACTGTACCCTTTACATGCCAATCAGAATGTAAACAGTGGGTCCCAGTGTCAAGTTGTTAAATCCCTAAAGGTACAACTTTTGCACATTTATTTTCTGGCAGTGAAGCAACAGTAGTGTGCAAAGATTTTTTCTCTTTTTATAGTATTTCCTGCATCTAACACAAATACCTGCAACCATTCAGGTGTACAAGGAGTGTTTATTTATTGCTCTGTCCCTTTACTGTGTGTTAGCTTTGGAACTGAACAGTTATTCATGCACCATGGTATTTACATGGTTACTTACTAAGCTATTGAAAAGGTCTAATTATGTCATAGGGATTATAAGTATCGTCTTTTAGTTGTTCTTCAATTGGCTCTTTTAACTCACTGGAAGAAAAGTTTCAAAAGACAAAAGCGCCAATGATTAGAATGGAATGGAATTTGCCCAAGGTCTCTCAGCTGTTTTTTTGCTTCTGCTCTATCTTACATATCTGAAAGGACGTGATTGCTGTAGGCAAAATGACTGAGATCAGACCAATTAGATGGTCATACTGTGCTGTTGTAAAACTACTGACACTAATCAAGATCTCTACAAGTCCACCCACAGACACAGCAGTTAAATTAAAGGAGCTGACATCCACACACACACTTACATTTATGTGTATGTAAGACAGTTGGCATTAAACCTCCACTTCAGTGAATGGTTGAATTTAAAAAGTGAATGTTAATTTATAGGAACAGTTCAACCAAAACTGTATGTATTTGGCAGACGCTTTTATGCAAAGCGACTTACAGAGCCCTTATTACAGGGACAATCCCCCCAGAGCAACCTGGAGTTAAGTGCCTTGCTCAAGGACACAATGGTGGTGGCTGTGGGATTCGAACCAACGACCTTCTGATTACCAGTTTACCAGTTATGTGGTTTAGACCACTACACCACCACCACTTGCTTTTATCTCACCCTCATGTTGCTTTAAACCCTTATGATTTTTCTTCTGTGGAACACAAATGATTTTTAGCAAAATGTCCAAACTCTATTCCATACAATGAATGTGACTGGAGCTTTAAAGGTCCAAAGGGAGCCTGGTCTCATGAATATTTCATGGCCAAGGCAACATTTTTGCAAAATGAAATTGCTTGCCTTTTTATGCGTTTGGCTGCCGTTGTCCAGCAGGGGGCACTAAAAGCGAGTGAAATAGTGTTGTAATCAGACAAGGTTTTAAAGGTGCTTTTTAGATGGATGTTCTAAGGTGTAAAATGTACCTTGCAAACCTGAAACGTTAAACTAAACCAAACCAATAGTGATCTAAAATCAAATGAGAGGTAGAAATAAAACAGACATCATCACTCTTAACCAGTGACTAAACCTAATCGATATTGTCCAAAAACAAGAAATGAAAAGCACTTTTTCTAAAGCAACCATGTAATTTCATGTTGCCTCTACACTCACCTAAAGGATTATTAGGAACACCTGTTCAATTTCTCATTAATGCAATTATCTAATCAACCAATCACATGGCAGTTGCTTCAATGCATTTAGGGGTGTGGTCCTGGTCAAGACAATCTCCTGAACTCCAAACTGAATGTCAGAATGGGAAAGAAAGGTGATTTAAGCAATTTTGAGCATGGCATGGTTGTTGGTGCCAGACGGGCCGGTCTGAGTATTTCACAATCTGCTCAGTTACTGGGATTTTCACGCACAACCATTTCTAGGGTTTACAAAGAATGGTGCTGAAAAGGAAAAACATCCAGTATGCGGCAGTCCTGTGGGCTGAAAATGCCTTGTTGATGCTAGAGGTCAGAGGAGAATGGGCCGACTGATTCAAGCTGATAGAAGAGCAACTTTGCCTGAAATAACCACTCGTTACAACCGAGGTATGCAGCAAAGCATTTGTGAAGCCACAACACGCACAACCTTGAGTCGGATGGGCTACAGCAGCAGAAGACCCCACCGGGTACCACTCATCTCCACTACAAATAGGTAAAAGAGGCTACAATTTGCAAGAGCTCACCAAAATTGGACAGTTGAAGACTGGAAAAATGTTGCCTGGTCTGATGAGTCTCGATTTCTGTTGAGACATTCAGATGTTAGAGTCAGAATTTGGCGTAAACAGAATGAGAACATGGATCCATCATGCCTTGTTACCACTGTGCAGGCTGGTGGTGGTGGTGTAATGGTGTGGGGGATGTTTTCTTGGCACAATCTAGGCCCCTTAGTGCCAATTGGGCATCGTTTAAATGCCACGGCCTACCTGAGCGTTGTTTCTGACCATGTCAATCCCTTTATGGCCACCATGTACCCATCCTCTGATGGCTAATTCCAGCAGGATAATGCACCATGTCACAAAGCTCGAATCATTTCAAATTGGTTTCTTGAACATGACAATGAGTTCACTGTACTAAAATGGCCCCCACAGTCACCAGATCTCAACCCAATAGAGCATCTTTGGGATGTGGTGGAACGGGAGCTTTGTGCCCTGGATGTGCATCCCACAAATCTCCATCAACTGCAAGATGCTATCCTATCAATATGGGCCAACATTTCTAAAGAATGCTTTCAGCACCTTGTTGAATCAATGCCACATAGAATTAAGGCAGTTCTGAAGGCGAAAGAGGGTCAAACACAGTATTAGTATGGTGTTCCTAATAATCCTTTAGGTGAGTGTATAACGCTCTTGGCTCATGTGTAAGATTGCATGCTTGACACTTTAGAGTCCAAACTCCAACTCTCTATAAGGCGAGCTACTGTGGATGCTAATCGCACTGGAATAAGTGTGTAAATGTAGTAGTCTGTAATACAAGTGTTAAAATGTGTCGTTTTTCAAATGATGCGTTATAGTGAGTGTTTCGATATCACAACATAGTTGTGTGAAAAATAAGTGTTTACAAAGTCATAATCAGCTGCTGTTGTTGTGATTTGTGTGAAAGTGAATAAAATGCAAAATTTTTGTAGGACATCTAGTGTTAATTTCACAAGGAAACTGTGATGAAGTTTAAATTTCGGCACGTAAAAGTCAGTTTGCTAAAATGTACTTATAGTAACATTCATTCTATGAGACTAAGGGTGTGTTCACACTTGTAGTTCAGTTCTCTTGGTCTGGACCAAAAAAGAAAATTATACATTTAGTCCTGGTTCGCGTAGCGTTCACACTGGCATTTTTTACACCGAACCTAAAGATATTAAACAAAAGGCATCAGAAAAAGTCACAACCTGATTGGACAGCTTTTATGATGTATATTTTGCGACGGAACTTGCCGAGCATCCAAAGAAATGCTGGTTGCTGGGCTAAATGTGCTCGTTGGTTTATATATGTATACATGGTGGTATTTTTACCAGCTGAGAACAAACAAAGAGCTAATAA
The DNA here is from genome assembly GCF_025860055.1 of Xyrauchen texanus. Classification (NCBI taxonomy): domain Eukaryota; kingdom Metazoa; phylum Chordata; class Actinopteri; order Cypriniformes; family Catostomidae; genus Xyrauchen; species Xyrauchen texanus. The sequence continues at coordinate 6,772,821 of NC_068324.1, forward strand.
AATGTGTAAAAGTGTCAAAACAGCACCAGGAATTCCTCTGTTGCACACACAAATGAAGATATGCTGCAAGGACGGCTGATGCTGTTTCTGACGCCTGTAACAAACTATAATGGGCAACATAGCTCCTATGATGAGAAGAACCAGGTATGCTTGTGTTCAGTATTAGGCAAATTACTTCATGTAATGTCCATGTTGCATTCATATATTAATCCAACCGCACCAGAGTTCATTTGGAAGCTGACCAAGACCCACTATTCAGGCGGTCTAGGTCCTCTTGTTTGGTGCGCACCAAGGATCGGATGGCGGTGATCACTTGTTCAAATGAACCGCACTAACAGAGCAATCGCACCAGAGTTCATTTTAATCGAACCAAGCCTGCCAAGTGTGAACATACCCTAAGTGTCATTTTTAAGCCACAGTGTCAAGTTAAATTCATTTTAAAAATGCGTCTTGAGCGACTCAGCTTTAGCTGTTGTTGAACGCAAACATCTTTCTTCTGTGAACAGCCCCTAAAGAGACATTTTTAGCAAATTGAAGTTGTTTTTCACTGAAAATTACATTCCACAGAATTTTTTTTACTTAGAAACTGTATTAATTTTCTCATTTCAGATCCCAAGAGGTCACATAATCGCTCTCAAGTCAAAAGACACAGTGAGTTGCTTATTTGTCTTACTTCCCTAAAGTTTTTTCACTCAATGTGAACTTCAACTTAGATTTTTCTCTAGAAAATCTGACAGCATCACAAACCAAACACCCTGACACAAGAATGTGCAAGTCCTGAAGCTGCTTTAGATTCCTTTTCTCTCTTGTCGGACTCTGCTCTCACAATCTCATGTTTTAACAGATCCGCGTGGAACGCACCTGTGGGAATTTATTCGAGATATTCTGCTGAATCCGGAGCGTAACCCCGGTTTGATCAAATGGGAGGATCGCTCCGAGGGGGTTTTCCGTTTTCTCAAGTCGGAAGCTGTGGCTCAGCTTTGGGGCAAGAAGAAAAATAACAGCAGTATGACCTACGAGAAACTCAGTCGAGCGATGAGGTAACCTAACCTTAAGCTTTAGAAGCTTAGATTTATATACCCTTAGATTGCGTAGAATTTTTCCAACTTTAAAGGTTTTTTAAAGTATCCAGATACAAAATAATACCTTATATCCCCAGGGTTCTACGTAAACTCACAAATCTCTTTTCTTGCCACTAAAGGTACTATTACAAACGAGAGATCCTGGAGCGAGTGGATGGACGAAGACTCGTCTATAAGTTTGGCAGAAATGCTCGAGGATGGAGAGAATCAGAGAAGTGAAGAACTTTTGGTTTGAATTTCTTCACATGTAGCTTCCATGTGAAACCTTTTATTTATTATATTATGTCCATTCCAATTTTTTTATTTTCTGTTTTTTTTTTTTTTTGAGGGACTGTGCTGTGATGTTTATAATAATTGTGTACTTGTCTGTAAGATTGTTGTCATTATTTCATATTCTTGCTTTTATTTTTCATGAAAACTGCCAGCTTTTCAAAGTGTTTTTAAACATTAAGGGCAATTTAGACTGGACGAGTTTTTGCTTTAAAAATAATCAAAGCAGAGTGCAACGAGTAAAACAGATTGCAGGTGTCTTGAGAAATATTTAGAAATAAAAGCTGAAGTTTACACAGAAGAAAGCAAAAATTTGTTTAGTGTGAACAGCCCCTTACTTTGGTCTTTATGAACTTTCTTTATTGCCTAAGAGAAAAAATACTTTGAAATACTTTGTTTACTTTAACACTGTTTTATAGTACCATTGTTTATATGGATTTTTCTGTGATATTGAAGTGTAACAATTTGCATCTATACTGTGTAAGGCTGTTCGATCGTTTTATATAGAAGATTGCCCAAGGATGCTGCATAAATAAGTTCCATTGGATTTTCAACAAGTTTTGCTTTTAAATGGCTTCATTTGACTTGAAAATAACCCGGGTCCAGTTCAAGTAGAATGACCTCTTGCAATTTAGAGTAGACCCTAATCACATTTACAAGTCACCAGATGCAGGTTTTTTTTAGGGGGGGCCAAACCTGTAGCATATTGTTGGCAAATGTTTTTAAGGTTTTGATGATTTTGGTATAATGTAAAGCTTGCTTTGGTTTTTTTATGCTGTACATAGTCTAAGTTTTATAATTGCTCTAATAAAAGTTTTTGAACTCTTGAATGATTTTTAGTTCCTTACAATGATTTTACATGGCATCAAAATTATCCACCAGGCCTTGGGGGGGTCATATCTTTAAAATTTCGGGGAGTAAAATTCAGGTTTTTATATTCAGCTGGCAACATTTGGGTTGGGAATTTCAGGTTGCCAATTTTGCAGAAAATATCGGAGTGTGCGAGGAAGAACAAGAAAAAAGTTTCAATAACAGAATTAGGATTACATTGCAATTCTATGGATTTTACTGAAAACTCAAATCCAAACTCAGAATGATTCTGATGCCATAATTCTGTCTGCATTTCCAGAGTAGCACTGAAAGCAATCTTTCAGGCCATATTCACACTAGCAGGCCTATGTTTTTGTGGGGAAAACACTGTTAGTTTCCTAAGTATGCGTTTTCAAAAGTCTACATTTTCTATGGAGTGAAACGCAGTTTCATTGTGGATAAGAGGCGTAAACGTAGAAAAATCAATGTGTTTCAAGCAAAAACGTATTAGTGTGGACATGGCCCCCATTCTTTCCAAAGAACTCTCAGTCCCTTTGAATCTGAGAGGAGATGAACTTCAGTCTGATTGGCCAATAATGTCCAGGAGTGTTCAGGAAGGGCACTTCCTCCACATACAGCAGGACAAAACTGGATGTCAAACAAGTCTTTTATTTCTTTTTTGACGCTTGGACAGCACGATAGCTGATTTGCCGCAGCTGAGGCCACTGATGTTGTCAGTGTTGAGTTATGTTAGATAAGACGAAATGCCAGCGAGTTAATTGTTCCACCATGCGTGTCATGGCCACAGTGTTGCCATCTTCGGACAATAGATAAACGACTCTCTGCTGCTCCATAAGATAAGAGTCCGAGACTCGTTTTGGCCTCTCTCATTGTTTTCCTGTCGGATTTTTCATAGGCAAATCCTTCTCTCCACCCTTCCTTGCTCTCACCTTCCAACTCTTTCTATCACTCTCTGGAGAATTATGGTTCTTTTCATAAATGTGATTTTACAGGGATTTATATTTATTTTTGTAATCCTTATCTTTATCCACAGCCACAAAATTTGCCACTGTATAGCTGCATTATCTACAGCTAAGGAACACTGCCTCCTGTCACGGAAACAGACCTTTAAAACAACAGACAGGAGCTGCAAGTATGGGTATAACTGAACCGCCGTTGCGAGAGCGAGCAGTTCTTGTCAAACAAGTTTACAGTGCATAGATAATCAACTTAAGACAATACAGGTCCTGTGACTGGGTGCTTTGGTTGAAGCAACTTGTGACTAATTCTTCAGCACAAAGATTTTCAATCAGGGGTCCGTGGAGGAAATATAGAAGCTAAAACATTAGATTAAAACATGTTGATTTCTAACTATTTGAATGAACATTAACTAATGATCTGATAAGCATTTCACATTATAAAAAGAAATCTCTTAAAAAAGAGATTCACATAAAATTCACATAAAAACAAAATATGGTGACAACATATCAGAAACATAACTATTTAAACATAATTATATAAAATATGGCGCATCAAGCAGGGCCTTCTGGGAACATCTTTCTACAGTTTTTTAACAGTAAATTATTAAGCGACTCATTCTTTGTACTTACAAAAACTTTATTTTAAAATTGTTCTCTATTTTACTGTAAAAGTGCATGTATTGTCTTGTCAAAGGGTTATTTCACCTATAAATAAAAATTATCTTTTCATTTACTCCCCATCATGCCATTCCAGATGTGTATGATTTTCTTTCTTTGGCAAAACACACAAATATTTTTTTTAAGTATATTTTAGCTCTGTAGGTCCCCACAATGCAAGTGAATGGTGGAAAGAACTTTGAAGTGCCAAAAAGCCCAGAAATGTAGCATAAAAGTAATCCATATGACTCCACACAACAACAACAAAAAACACTGGTAGCTGTGGTTGCCAGAAGAATTATGTAAAAAATACAGTAAAAATGTAAACAACTTTAAAGAACAACCTGTAGATTTTACAGCTTATAACTGTTGTAATGTACATGACCACAATGGCACTGTAAAAAAAATTATAATAATCTGTTAAATGTACATTAAAAAAAACATAATAAACTTGATATTAACCTTCTGAAACTGTAAAAATTAGCTTTTTACTTCATAAGGTTTTGTTAATCACCATAAAAATTACAGAAGTGTACATGATGACACGAAGTTCACCAATAGTGGCTCTTCCAGGAGCAATGACCAAAAAAACATGTGGAGTGCTCAGAGTCACTAACACACAAACACTAAACACCATCAGGGTAACACATGTGAAATATAAATAATGCGGAACTAAACTACATTAAATATAACACAGAAAACCACACTGTACATAACTGATATTAAAAATAGGAAGAAAGACAACTGTTCCCAAAAAATATATAATGAAATATGATGGGTCATGCAGGAAATTGTGGGAACACCCGATTATTCGTTTTACTGTAATTTTAACAATAATTTACTGTAAAAAGTACATGTGCTCTCTTGTTAAGCATAATGTACATTTTTACCATTAATTATACAGCATACTTTTTACATCTAAAAATTTAATTTTTACCAAATTATATACTGTTAAGTCTTTTTAAAATATATAAAAAAAAATGTTACTGCATATTTTACAGTTAATACTCATTAATCAATTAATGTTTTGTTTCTGTAGCATTTTTACAGTGAATGGTTCAATCCATGTCTTCAGAAGTGATATGATAGGTGTGGTTGAGAAACAGGTCAATATCTAAATCCTTTTTTACTATAAATCTACACTTTCATTTTCACATTTTCACATTCACCCACACCTACAATATCGCTTCTATGACATGGATTTAACCAATGGAGTCATATGGATTACTGTTTTTCTGTTAAAATTAATTTCACTGAATAATATAATAATGATAGGTTAAAATTACTAGCTTTTGTTTACTAATGTGATCATATTAGTCCATGTTTTTTATGAAAGTTATTATCAATTGTTATAGAAAATCTAGTGGTTTTGGTCCCTGGGTTGGCTGAAAATCTGGGTCAGGGGAGCTGGGTCTGTAAAAATGGAAAACCTTTGATTTAGCAGATTCATATTTGAAATCAGATGGCATAATAGGGGGATTGGGACAATGTCTGCACTATCTATCTCTTTAGCTGCTTTACGGCACCTAACTAACACTTCTGAAAGAGTGCACTGTGCATAGTAAAAAGACCAAAAATATTCACAGAGACAGACTTTGTACAAGAGGAATTGTAGATACTGCACATAAAACGTTGTTTCAAAGCTCTTCTTAAAATATTCATATTTAATTTTAGAACAACCCAAGGATGCACACTCAAAGGCCATGGCACAGAGAAAGACTGAGGCTGAGAAAAAGAGTGATATGTTTGAAAGCGTCTCATATTTCGCACTGTCTGGTGTTGGATTGAGCAGGAAAAATGTAAAAATGAAAGACAGACAGCTGTTTGCTGCATGTTGCAACACGCTTCTCGCCCAAAGCTTTAATAAATTCAGAGCAGGACCAGGTACACATAGACTGCAAAAAATAAATTTTCACTATGTTTCATCAAATCTCACCCCAAACACAGCTTTGTCTTCAGCATAAGATAGTACTTTGTTTTACATGCAAGTAAAAGACCAACCACACATTACAATATCTCAGCACTGATTATGAACTTATTTGAATGTGCCATACATGTCTTTCCCAGGCATTTAATTATTTAAAACATGCTGATCACTGCAATCAGATGCTACGGTCAGAACAGGAACATTATGGCAGATAACGACAAATATATTCCAGACACCATCTATCAGCTGATCTCAGATCAGAGGGAGCTTTGTGCTTGTTCTGTATAGTCTGGATTGATCTTATCTGCTCTACATTCAAAACAGCCCTTTGAGGTTTCAAATGAACTGCAATAGTCTGGCTGGGCCAATCCGCTGTGGGGGCATGTTTTGTGTCTGCCGTGTATGTTTTGTCAGGTAACCTAAAAATAACATCTAAACTGCTTTATTCAAGTAAAATATTATTTAATGCAAACGAATCAACCCAAGTGCATTACGTTCCAAGTACATAGACTGATCGCAATTTGAATTCGGTTAAAATGAGTTGAAATTTTTTCCTGCTGAAATCGGTCTGTGCTTACCAAAATTCTAATCATTGTATATTTAGTATGTCATTTTGTGAAGAGAAATGCATATTTATTTAACCCTACACCCAAACACCTACCCTAAACCTAACTGTCAGTGAAATAAAGATGTAATTTTAGAGTGAAAATGCAACCTCCGATTCACGCTCGCTATTGTTTATGCAAACGCAATTATTTCCTGGTTCCCATGTGACCAGAAACCTTGTTGTGGAGGTTTTTCGTGCAACATGCTTTCAGCGGCACTAGATGGAAAAGTATTCATGCTTGAATAAATGCCGAAATGTCTAATGGGGGATGCCTCTTATCAGTAATTCAGAAAATCTGGTTAATTTCAAAGTGCATGAACTTTCGGACATAATATGTTGATTTCCTGTGTGAACATATTGTTACGTTACCACATCAAAAGCTATTTTTGCATGTGGGTAAGGTAGAAATAGTGGTCCTACTTTGTACTGTACTTAAGTTTAAAAAATTATGCATTTGATACTATTTTGACAGGGTCACTGCAATGTTCCAAATATACAGTGTATAAGTGCATGTGAATCTTGTGAGACTTTTCACAGAACAAGGGTTACCATCTGTCCACTAACTGAATTTAAGTAAGGTTTTAACAACATGTGACAAAGTTAAAAACACCTCACGTAAATTGGGACCAAACACACTTGTTTTATACACACCATTACTGCCAAGTAGTTCTGATTTTTCACTCAAAAAAAATGTGTTTAGCGAAGAGATATAAATATTTTATGCATTTGACACACTTTTATCCAAAGTGACTTACAGTGCATTCAAGGTACATTGTATCCGTATGTGTGTTCCTGGGAATCAAACTAATGACCTTGCTATTTCTAGTGCCATATACCCTGTCAGCTGAGCTAATGAAAACATCTTAAATCACTTCCAAAATATGTCTTGTAGATGGCATTTTGTGGCATTTATTTGTTTTAAACAGAAAATAAAAATACATGATGTTCTTAAATTAATTTTACAAGAACTGCTATAAACTAAATGAGTGAAAACCTTGACAGACACTTTTTTTTGGAAAAGTTATATTTATTGCTTTCACCTTTCACACTACAGTATGTGTGAGGTGAACTCCTGCATTAACAAGACACATTGAAAAATTAATATAATATTTACTCAGTTATTGGACAAGTATATTTTTCAGCTGCCAAATGTGCAGTGAAACAATAGTACTACCTGGTAAGGTATCACAATTGTTTGATTATTTTCCCCTTCCTAAATTGTTATGAAGCTTTATTAATAGCCTAAATTATTTCACATTTGTTGTCTTATACATTTTAACAACTAAGATGCATACATACTTATATAGGCCTATTTGTAGAAGATATTTCTGTCTTTTTTTAGATCAAGACATCCCATTCACTTAACAACCTGACATTTTTGTAATTTAATTCCTCATGACAAATAATTACAAACCAAACATGTAAAACTTTTGCATGTTGACAAAGAACCCTTAGTTTCCTGACAAATGTCAACATACCACTACAATGGGTTTCCCCTGCATACTACATTGAATGGGACTAACCCACCATGCAAATATCAACAGCAACACTGGGCTTTATTTCCTGGTTCAAATTATTTGGTTGATCTCAGGAAAATGTATATTAGGTATAAGCAGTGGCATAGCCAATGTTGGGCTGGGTAATATTCTGGGTGGTCCTGGGTCTAATGTGGGTGGCTCCAGGCCCACCCAGAATATTATACATATATATATATATATATATATATATATATATATATATATATATATATATGCATACATTCTGATTTCTGAAAGTGTGAAGAACTGTTTAAATGTGCTGCTTCTTTGTTGTTAAGGAACATTTTGTTAAGAAAAAACTATTGGGGGGGAAACTTGGCCCATCCATTTTAATTGAGGCCCACCCAAAAGTAATTTCCTGGCTGCACCCTTGGGTATACGCGGAAATAAAAATGACAGTCCCATACTGACCAGAGGTATATCTACCTTAACCCTAGGGTAGACCCTAATCCTAACCCTAACCCTACGACAAGTTGAAGTTTTAATTAAGTTTAAGGCAGTTTATTAAAGCCTAATATAAAGGTTTAGAAGGAATAATGTTACTCAATCATAGATCCTTTAATACTGAGATACCAACCTCCATGGCTCTCCCATAGAAAAGAGTGTAACGGTCAATTACCATGTAATGACAGTAAATCGCAGTTCGCAGATACCATACAAATGAATAGAGCTTTAATCTGCACACGTAGTTCACTCTAAAATGTTGGCGTAAAATGTGTTTCAGATAAGGGGAAAGTTCATTATGTGTGAGCTGTTTCCTCACAAAAGCAGTTTATTCAATGAACTACATCTCCTCCATTAGCTTCTATTCAAAAAGTGCAGCCTCTGGTCTCCTCTCAGTGTACCACTGCGTTATGCTATGTTTTGCTCCCTTGAAAGAGGGGTTCATACTCAAAGTAAAAAATTGAACGACTACGTGACCAAAGTTGCATTTCAAAGCCTATTTTTGTCATTCTTAAACTAGACACCCAACCCAAACAGTTCTTCTACTAGTGGCCACCACCAGACATTATAAACAGCTTTATTAAGTGTGAGTCACCTAAATGTCTGCAAAATGACAGCGTGAAATTCACACTTTGCTACACTTGACAAAAGGGCACAGACAAACACAATCCAGCAATTGTCCTGTTCCACAATTACTGAGTCATTAGTCAATAGTGTGAATGTGCAGCCTATTGTCTGTTTTAATTTTACCATTGTTTTAAATTGTTTAAAATATATATATATATATATATATATATATATATATATATATATATATATATATATATATATATATATATATATATATATTCTTTCTCCAGTGTGATATAACAAAATATATGAATCAATTAATTACTGTTAGCTGTCTAGCAAACTCACTGAAAACAAAAATGCAACGTGGAATGGGGAAGTGTTTAGTGTCAAACCTGATTAGTAAGGGGAAAGATGGTATCGATTCATTTTAATTTATTTCCTTAACTTTCAAGTGGTGTTACATAAACAGTCAAGAAGTGTGGCGTAAAATATGTCAGAAATCTTATTTTTGTCCGGTCAGTAACCACACTGATGTTCCATTGGCAACCACTAGAGAGCAGTGTAGAAAACACATAGGGATCAATGAGATCGAAGAATCAGACAAGATAGTGATCAAATGTCTCAGATTGTGGAATTTCCCTTCCTCGGTTTTTCAGTTCATGCAAAATACTTCCTTTTTGTAAACCAGTCTAGTTAAGAGTTTCAGCCAAATGTCTTAGTTGTTCATGTAAATATATAATGCCATCTGGAATTCGAAGATACTGTGTAGAGCGCCCTCTGGTGTACAACAGGAGATGGTGCACAAATTACACCTATTTTCTATTATTAATAATTTACTGAGAAAGTTATCTGACCTCTTTCTGTCATACAGAGGTACATATGAGGAAGCTATATTTAATTTAGTGTGTGTGCACACGTTCTCTTGTTTATCTTAAATAAGTTGTCATGGGCCTGTTCGCCATGTCCCAGACAGCCCATATAATAGTTAACCTGAAGATAACACATTTTTAGCTAAACTCTTTTTGTAAGACGTTCTGCTAAATGCATTTAATGCTTTTTAAAATAAGGCTATATGTAAGCATACAGAGAGATTTGCTGATGGGATTGACAGGTTCTATTTAGAGCGCCCTCTAGTGTACAACAGAAGATCGACTACATACAAGACTATTGCACAAATTGCAATGTACTTCAACACAGTTTGTAGTCTTTCATAAACTGTAGAAAAAAAATCTGTCTGTAGATATTTCTTATGTGAAAATGTAATACATATATATATTGTTTGTATGACCTAATCTTGTCAGATTGATGGTATTGTGTTAAATAATATGAAAGACCAGATAAAACCAGTTAATGTCGATGTTACCACATGATGCACAATTTTAGGTTACCTATTATTTAATCTATCTATCTATCTATCTATCTATCTATCTATCTATCTATCTATCTATCTATCTATCTATCATCTGTCTGTCTGTCTATCTATCTATCTGTCTGTCTGTCTATCTATCTGTCTCTCTGTCTGTCTGTCTATCTATCTGTCTGTCTGTCTATCTATCTGTCTGTCTATCTATCTGTCTGTCTGTCTATCTATCTATCTGTCTGTCTGTCTGTCTATCTATCTATCTGTCTGTCAATCTATCTGTCTGTCTGTCTATCTATCTATCTGTCTGTCTGTCTGTCTATCTAGCTAGCTGTCTGTCTGACTGTATATCTATCTGTCTGTCTGTCTGTCTGTCTGTCTATCTATCTAGCTAGCTGTCTGTTTATGTTTTGTTTGTTTGTTTTTTATCATCTAAAACCACTATTACAACAAGGCATTATGAAAATAAACATGCCACAAAATCAGAGCACACACAATAAAATAAATAAACAAAAGTACCAGCCTCTTCTTGCATATTCAGCTGGTCATGTGATCCCAACATGGCAGCCCCCACGAGGAGACCCTCTCAATGTAGAATAAAACTGGTTACTAGAGGTGACTGGAGTCTTTGAGTGTTTTTTTTTTTTTTAATTGCGTTGTGTTGTGTTGATAATACAGTGGCAAATCTACACGTTTGGACTACATTTCCGGCCCTCTGCAGCTGGTATTCTGACAAGTCCGGCCTTCTACTGTCTGATTGGCTCGCGCTCCAAATATCAGTCTGTGATTGGACATTTGAGAAGTCGTTCACGCCGACGCACTAACCACAACAAGAGCGGGCAGGCAAAGGGCGGGACCTGTCTGTTGCGTTTCGGGACTACATATCCCATGATTGTTTATTGTGATTTTTGCAATCCCCTCTAATCGCATCATCCTGTGGCTTCTGAATTTTTCGGATAAAGCTGGAGGATAGAAGCTGATTTTGTTTACGTGATTTTTGGCTGTTCCTGAAAGCAGAAGGCCGGAACAGCGATGCAAATGGACTTAAATGCCATCATAGAGAAAATGGAAACGGGCGATCAAGACGCCGCGCTGACAGCTTTACAGACCTATAATAAAGAGGTAAATGTCAGTGCATTATAGAATGATCTGTAAATCTGGGACTGTGAATGCGATGCATGTGTGTGGTATGGGAGGTGTCTGATTTGAAGTTTTTTAGTTTGAACCAATAGATCATCCGTTTTTGTAAATATTGCATGTGTTTAAGTTGACTGCTCTTTGATATTAGGCTGATACAGTAAATCGTATGTTTTGTAAATATAGCATGAAAAACCTTTTATAATCAAAATGATACATTTTTGTAGGTTTATCGTTAATGCAAATTGTATATTAAATCTAATGTGTGATGTCCTTAGCCTTTTGTGTGTGTGTGTGTGTGTGTGTGTGTGTGTGTGTGTGTGTGTGTGTGTGTGTGTGTGTGTGTGTGTGTGTGAGCGTGTATTTATCACTTTGTGGGTACCAAATGTCCCCATAAGGATAGTAAAACCCGAAATTTTTGACCTTGTGGGGACATTTTGTCGGTCCCCATGAGGAAAACAGCTTATAAATCATACTAAATTATGTTTTTTGAAAATGTAAAAATGCAGAAAGTTTTCTGTGAGGGTTAGGTTTAGGGGTAGGGTTAGGTTTAGGGGATAGAATATAAAGTTTGTACAGTATAAAAACCATTATGTCTATGGAAAGTCCCCATAAAACATGGAAACACAACGTGTGTGTGTGTGTGTGTGTGTGTGTGTGTGTGTGTGTGTGTGTGTGTGTGTGTGTGTGTGTGTGTATATATAGCAGAGTAAAATATGTAAAACAGATCAGAATCACCATCATGTTTTCCTGACAGGTATTCAAAAATCAATTTCATAATTCTTTTGAATATTAACAGTAATAAGCTTGATAAATTAAGTTGAGGGCTCTTGTGCTGTGATTTTTGATTCAGATCATCCAGTTTTGAAGCCATTAGTCAGGCAGAAATGTACTGAAGGCCTATAGTCCACATCTTTGATTCTTAAAAGCATCACTCACTGTGATTACTTCTTTTGAATCACATTGAAGTTCGTTTGAACCAACGACATTGGTTTCATTTTTATCTTAGCTCTTTTTTTATATTTTAAAGCACAAAAAAAGGCTTAGAGGAGGCCTTTTGAATTTTTACAGAATTGTCCAAATAGGAAATAGGTTCATGTGTGATACCGATCTGGCAAGGAACAGACTTGCCTAAAAAGCCATGTGGGTTGAAGAACTTTGCTTGACGCAGGTAGGATTAGGACTCAAGCAACACAAATAGATTTCTTAGGCTGATCCTGATGCTTCATGAGCTGTTATCACAGCGGTTCTAGCAGTTAAGCACTCTAATCTTACTTTAGGACATAATTGATAATGCTGTTAGTGACGGGGACTAAAAATGGTTCAAGGAACGAAAATTGAATACAAACTCATTTTTTAGCAGAACGTAACCGAAAACCTGAACAAAGTGATTTTCAATTGTTCCGGAGTGAAAACGTTATTTTTAAATGCTGATACTCTGTAATAACCAGTTAATTTCATTCTGATAATTTTTTTCATGAAACTAAAGGCTAAAAGGGTTTATCACAGTAAATGTTTGGAACTACACCACTGCATGTTGCCTGAAAAAATGAGACGTGCTTTGATCCTGAAGAAAACTGTTACATCACACTATGCCTAATTGCCCATTGTGGATGTTGCATTCTCTGAATTATGACCTTTTTAACAACTATGTATAATTACTACATATACATGCACGGCTTATCCAAATACAAGGAAAACATTATTAGAGGTAAAAAGTACATATCTTAGTTGTTTCCAAGTATTTACTGAATTATTGTTATATATGATGCATTAATACAGATTTGATGCTGCTGAGTTTTGACTGAGAAGCAGATCTGTAATTAAAATTATACTTAACTGTTAATTAACTCTATGCTGTTATGATTTCTATGTTGATAATTCTGCTGCACAGGAAAAAAAAAATTGTTTTATTTGTATTATTGCAATGCATAAAGCTTCCATTTACTGTAGGTTTTCATATATGTATGTATTTCATGGTTGTATTAATATGAGAATTTATTATATGCTTTTTACTTTCTAGAAGTCACAGTGTTTTTCATTTACCCCAGGGGAGGAGGAAGACAGAGAGGTAGGCCTTACCTGACATCATAATGCAAGTAGTCAGCAATTCATTCCTGCAGAACAAGATTTTATTGCTATCTCTAGCCATTTCAGACATTGCACTAATGTTGCATTTATACTGAACTACTCTAGTGTCTTCACAATTGATTTACAATAAACATAAGAAGCCTGTGTGCTCTATCTCAGATTGTGACTGACACTTTAATTGCACCATTGTGTGATGTGTTCTTGTTTCATTTTTGTGGTGTGTGTGTGTGTGTGTGTGTGTGTGTGTGTGTGTGTGTGTGTGTGTGTGTGTGTGTGTGTGTGTGTGTGTGTGTGTGTGTGTGTGTGTGTGTGTCTTTCGAGGTAGAATGGACATTTGCCAAAGGTATATGGATAGTTCAATGTTATAGACGTAGTGTGGCATTAGTTTATTAGCCTATTTCTCATTCCTGATTGGCTAACACAATACAGACTAGATTCATTTGATGGTTTAACTTTGCTATGAAACAGGCAGCATGAAACAAAGAAGGTTTTTATAGTATCTCATGGGAACTCACAAAAATATAAAGAAATTCTGGGATTTTGTAATATGACACTGTGTTGAGATGTTTGCAGAACATGTTTCATCAGAATCAATGTGATTTAGAAAAGACAAAAAATGTCATCATTATATCGCTAAACTGTCTATCTATCTTTCCCATTTCGTTAACCGGGTTTACACCAGAAATATTTTCCCATTTCCACACATCGTGGGTAATGTTGGGATTATAATGTAGGTCCACCAATATGTATTTTTAATGGTCAAAGTCGATGCAAATACCTAAAGTGTACTGGGTGGTGCATTATTAGCTGCATAAGTTAACATGAGAATAAACAATATTTTTACAGCACTTATTAGTCTTGGTTAATGTTCAACATTTACTAATGTAAGTCAATTTTTAAAAGTTGTATATGTAAAAATATGTCAATGTATTATGATCTAACATGAGCAACAATGAACAATTGTATATTCCAAGATTAATATCTATTGTTGAAAAAAAAATTTAATCATAAATTCATGATATCTAATGCATTTACTAATGTTAACAAATACAACCTTATGGTGAAGTGATAGCGTTTTTTGTTAATTGGGCAAGCTATTCCATCGATAATCTCAAATTAGCTAAAAACAATATTTTAAAAACTACTCCCAGAACTAACACAACTGGCAATGTGCAATATTGACACACAGACTGAACAAATAAAGTAGAACGCAATAATAAACAGTGTATATAGTAATACAATAATGTGTAGAAGTATCTAATTTTAAATATCTACTGTATATAATGATATAGTGTGTGATATATATATATATATATATATATATATATATATATATATATATATATATATATATATATATATATATATACATATATATATATACATATACATACACACAGCAGTACATTGAATGTACAATTAATATGGTAAATTAAAAGTAGAACAATAGGCCTATCTTGTAATAAATACGATTTTGCAATGAAAATCACACCCATGAGGTACAAGGCCTCTTACAATGACAGTGACAATGGTTCTCAACTGTTTTGTTACAACCAAAAAATGGGTCGCAGCTCTGTTTTGATAGGGTCATGGACATCAGGGAAAAAACATTCGATACTAAAACAAAAAAACATTTAAGATTTACTCATTTCAATTTCATGAAAAAAATTCCATCGAATTGAATTGTATAATCTTTAACAAAATTAAATGGGGAAAATCTAAATATCTTACGTTTTATTAATTAAATTCAGTTAAAGATTATGCAAATGAATTTGATGGAATATTTTAATGAAATTGATATGTTTAATCTTAAAAATAGGCAAAAAAAAATTGAGGGGAGTGTAAATCAAATAACAAAATGCTGCTAAGCAAATCATTTCACATTTTCAAAGGAAGAGAAAAGCTTTCCATATATTTTGTTGTTGATGTCAAAGGCCATGTGTCAGTTAAACTCAACAGTATTTTGGCTCTAATTCATCTGTCACTTGGTGTATTGTCACATGGACAATAATTCAATATTACAATACAATGATACTAATACAGTATTTTTCCCAGTGTTTATACCAAAAGTTAGGCTGTTAAATCGCACTTCTGCTGTTGTTTAAGCACTTACAAAATGGTCTATTCATCCAATGTTGTGTTAGAAAGTCAAATGACTGCACAGTTTTCTTTCCTTCATTATATATTTTATATTGAGACAGGAAGTTGAGTCAAAGGGCTTTCACCTTTTTTTAAATAGCCAGTAGCCTTTACTTTGTGTCACAGCCATGAACATGATTTGTTACTTCCTTTTGCAAGTTAGAATTAGATAATATTAGGGGGAGGTACATTTTCATTCCCCTTTTCTCCCCAATTTGGAATGCACAATTCCCACTACTTAGTAGTCCTCGTGGTGGCGCGGTTACTCAACTCAATCAGGGTGGCGGAGGACAAGTCTCAATTGCCTCCGCTTCTGAGACCGTCAGTCCGCACATCTTATCACGTGGCTCACTGTGCATGACACCGAGGAGACTCCCAGCATGTGGAGGTTCATGCTATTCTCTGCGATCCATGCACAACTTACCACGCGCCCCATTGAGAGCGAGAACCACAAATCGCAACCACGAGGAGGTTACCCCATGTGACTCTAACCTCCCTAGCAACTGGGCCAATTTGGTTTCTTAGGAGACCTTGCAGGAGTCACTCAGCACACGCTGGGTTCGAACTCGTGACTTCAGGGGTGGTAGTCAATACTTGCTTAGCTACCCAGGCTCCAGACATTTTCATTCTTAAGAGAATTTTAGTGGACAAAACAGGTGAGTGCTAGATGAGTAATCGATTTTCTTTTCTTTCTTTTTTTACCGTTTTTTCCTGGAAGAGTAATCCTAAATGCGATGGAAGTTATTTTTGTCATGTTTTTGAGGGACACTAGCATGTAGATGACCTCAAAGCTAACAGACATGGACTAAAAGCCACAAAACTCCCATTTGATTTGGAATAGCCTATTATTGGGCCTATGCAATTCACTGTAATTCTAATACATTTTGATGTTGGAATTTTTTTTTTAGTTGACAAACATTTTAGTAAGCATAAAGTGGACAGTTTTTGGGTCACCACTTGATGTCCAACATAAAATCTGGGTCCTGAAGCAAAGCCAGTTGAGAACCACTGGCCTATAAGAAGAACTATGACTGTTGTTACTGTATCTCTCACTCTTTTCAGCGGCTGGGCGAGCTAGTGCTCGGCTTCCTGGAGCGAGACCTCCAGCCTTCATGTCAGCTGGCCTGTCTGGAAAGCATCCGCATCCTCTCGCGTGATAAGAAGTGCCTGGCTCCATTCGCCACCCACCACGCCATGCAGATATTGATCCGACATGCTGGATTGGATCAGGGTGAAGGTGGCATGACACCCCACACGGAGATCCCAGACCTGGAAGTAATCGTGGAAGCTCTGAAGTGCTTATGCAACATCATCTTCAACAGTGAAGCAGCTCAGGAGGCAGGCGCGGAGCTTCAGATGATCGTGGGATTAGCAGAGAGGATGAAACAGTGCCGCGAGCCACAATGGAATCACGACGTTCGATTCTTCGACCTGCGGCTCACGTTTTTGATTACCGCCCTCCGGGTGGATGTGAGAGCCCAGCTTGCACATGATTTGCGGGGTGTTAGTCTGCTCTCAGAGGTGTTGGATGCCACACTCTGCCTGTGTTGGCCTGACACGTATGAGGTGGCCCGTGCGGGTGTGGACGGGTGCTCAGAGCTGTCCGAGTTGGGGAGGCAGGAGACGGAGCGAGCCATGGAGATCTTAAAGATTCTTTTCAATGTCACCTTCGATTGCAACCGCCGTAAAGTGGACGAGGTGAGACTTATGTGTTTGCATCCACCACCATTGAGTTCAACAGTACATGCACTCTTTTTCAACAGTCTTGATTCAGGAAGTAATTTTCCCACTCATTATTTCCATAGGGTTTTCATAATTTAAGTCCTCATAGAAGAGTTCTAAGCCATTTCTAAGCCAGTTCTAACCAACAAGCACCTTGGTGAATCACAACATTACAAACTTGAATCAAAAAAAGAATTTGAAAAGCAGATGAAAAGACAAAGTCACAAGAATGTGTACTTAACGTCTTTCATGGGGGAAGGAAGATGTAATCTCATTAAAAATTATGAAAAAATTATAATAATTTAAATTTGTTGATTGTAAGTATAGAAACAATGTATAATAAATTAATTGCAAAATATTTAGATATAAATATGTGTATCAGTAGTTTGAGAGTGTGGGGAGACTGACTCGATAGCGTCTTTCACAATGCGTCATGGAAGTGGGAGGTCGCTGTAGAGCTCTTTTGGTGCGCTTTGCCCCGATTCGCTGATTGGTGGATCTTTCTAAGCAGGATCATGGTAATGTAGTCATTCACCACAAATTCCGCTATTAAAGGGATATTTCAGCCAAAAATTACAAATATTTCAGCTCTGTAGGTCCATACAATGCAAGTGAATGGTGATCAGCCTTTTGTACCACCAGAAATCATATAAAGGAAACATAGAAGTAATCCATATGAATCCAGTGATTAAATGCATATCTTCAGAAGTTAAATAATAGGTGTGGGTGGGAAACAGAACAATATTAAAGTCATTTATTACTATAAATCTCTA